>NC_135892.1:31336241-31597680 GCF_964194155.1 Cetorhinus maximus | reverse complement strand
TGCTGGACTTCCGGCATGTTTCACGCTCCTTTGCTCCACTCCCAGTCTGTTTCACAGAGCTCTGCTCCACTCCCAGTCTGCGTCACACAGCTCTGCTCCACTCCCGGCCTGTTTCCCACAGCTCTGCTCCACTTCCGGCCTGTTTCACGCTGCTCTGCTCCACTCCCGGCCTGTTTCACACAGCTCTGCACCACTCCCGGCCTGTTTTGCACAGCTCTGCTCCACTCCCGGCCTGTTTCGCACAGCTCTGCTCCTCTCCAGCCTGTTTCACACAGCTCTTCTCCACCCCCGGCCTGTTTCACACAGCTCTGGTCACTCCCGGCCTGTTTCAGAAAGCTCTGCTCCACTCCCGGCATGTTTCACAAAGCTCTGCTCCCCTCCCGGCCTGTTTCACACAGCTCTGCTCCACTCCCGGCCTGTTTCAGACAGCTCTGCTCTACTCGCGGCCTGTTTCACAATGCTCCACTCCCGGCCTGTTTCACACAGCTCTGCTCCACTCCCGGCCTGTTTCCCACAGCTCTGCTCCACTTCCGACCTGTTTCAGACAGCTCTGCTCCTCTCCCGGCTTGTTTCCCACTGCTCTCCTCCAATTCCAGCCTGTTTCCGACAACTCTGCTCCACTCCCGGACTGTTTCCCACAGCTCTGCTCCACTCCCGGCCTGTTTCAGGCAGCTCTGCTCCACTCCCGGCTTGTATCCCACTGCACTCCTCCACTCCCGGCGTGTTTCACACAGCTTTGCACCACTCCCGGCCTGTTTCCCACAGCTCTGCTCCTCTCCCGGCCTGTTTCACACAGCTCTGCTCCCGGCCTATTTCACACAGCACTGCTCCACTCCCGGCCTGTTTCACACAGCTCTGCTCCACTCCCGGCCTTTTTCACACTGCTCTGCTCCCCTCCCGGCCTGTTTCACACATCTCTGCACCACTTCCGGCCTGTTTCACACAGCTCTTCTCCACCCCCGGCCTGTTTCACACAGCTCTGCTCCACTCCCGGCCTGTTTCAGACAGCTCTGCTCCTCTCCCGGCTTGTTTCCCACTGCTCTCCTCAACTTCCGGCCTGTTTCCGACAACTCTGCTCCACTCCCGGACTGTTTCCCACAGCTCTGCTCCACTTCCGGCCTGTTTCACAAGCTCTGCTCCACTCCCGCCCTGTTTCAGGCAGCTCTGCTCCACTCCCGGCTTGTTTCCCACTGCTCTCCTCCACTCCCGGCCTGTTTTACACAGCTTTGCACCACTCCCGGCCTGTTTCCCACAGCTCTGCTCCACTCCCGGCCTGTTTCCCACAGCTCTGCTCTGCTCCCGGCCTGTTTCACACAGCTCTGCTCCACTCCCAGCCTGTTTCACACAGCTCTGCTCCTGGCCTGTTTCCCACAGCTCTACTCTGCTCCCGGCCTGTTTCACACAGCTCTGCTCCACTCCCGGCGTGTTTCACACAGACCTGCTCCGCTCCCGGCCTGTTTCACACAGCTCTACTCCGCTCCCGGCCTGTTTCACACAGCTCTGCTCCGCTCCCCGGCCTGTTTCACACAGCTCTGCTCTGCTCCCGTCCTGTTTCCCACAGCTCTGCTCCCGGCCTGTTTCACACAGCTCTGTTCCACTTCCAGCTTTTTTCACTCAGCTCTGCTCCACTCCCGGCCTGTTTCCCACAGCTCTGCTCCACTTCCGGCTTGTTTCACGCTCCTTTGCTCCACTCCCGGCCTGTTTCCCACAGCTCTGCCCCACTTCCGGCCTTTATCACGCTCCTTTGCTCCACTTCTGGCCTGTTTCACGCTCCTTTGCTCCACTACGGGCCTGTTTCACACTGCTGCACCCCCGGCAGGTTTCCCAAAGCTCTGCTCCACTCCCGGCCTGTTTCACACAGCTCTGCTCTACTCCCAGCCTGTTTCACACTGCTCTGTTCCACTCCCGGCCTGTTTCACACTCCTACACTCCCGGCCTGTTTCGCACAGCTCTGCTCCACTCCCGGCCTGTTTCCCACAGCTCTGCTCCACTCCCGGCCTGTTTCCCACAGCTCTGCTCCACTTCCGGCCTTTTTCACACTGCTCTGCTCCACTCCCGACCTGTTTCACACAGCTCTGCTCTGCTCCCGGCCTGTATCACACTGCTCTGCTCCTCTCCCAGCCTGGTTCACACTGCTCTGCTCCACTTCAGGCCTGTTTCACGCTCCTTTGCTCCACTTCCGGCCTGTTTCACACAGCTCTGCTCCAATCCCGGCCTGTTTCACACTGCTCTGCTCTACTCGCGGCCTGTTTCACACTGCTCTGCTCCACTCCTGGCCTGTTTCCCACTGCACTGCTCGCGTCCTGTTTCACACATAGCTCTGCTCCACTCCCGGCCTGTTTCACAAAGCTTTGCTTCACTCCCGGCCTTTTCACGCTGCTCTGCTCCAATCCCAGCCTGTTTCCCACAGCTCTGCTCCACTCCCAGCCTGTTTCCCACAGCTCTGCTCCACTCCCGGCCTGTTTCACGCTGCTCTGCTCCACTCCGGGCCTGTTTCACATAGCTCTGCTCCACGCCCGGCCTGTTTCCCATAGCTCTGCTCCACTCACGGCCTGTTTCCCACTGCTCTACTCCACTCACGGCCTGTTTCCCACAGCTCTGTTCCAATTCCGGCCAGTTTCCCACAGCTCTGCTCCAATTCCGGCCTGTTTCCCACTGCTCTACTCCACTCACGGCCTGTTTCCCACAGCTCTGCTCCACTCCCGGCCTGTTTCCCAAAGCTCGGCTCCACTCACGGCCTGTTTCCCACTGCTCTTCTCCACTCACGGCCTGTTTCCCACAGCTCTGCTCCAATCCCGGCCTGTTTCCCACTGCTCTACTCCACTCACGGCCTGTTTCCCACGGTTCTGCTCTACTCGCGGCCTGTTTCACACAGCTCTGCTCGCGTCCTTTTTCACACAGCTCTGCTCCACTACCGGCCTGTTTCATGCTCCTTTGCTCCACTACCGGCCTGTTTCACACAGCTCTGCTCCACTCACGGCCTGTTTCCCACAGCTCTGCTCCACTCCCGGCCTGTTTCCCACAGCTCTGCTCTGCTCCCGGCCTGTTTCACACAGCTCTGCTCCACTCCCAGCCTGTTTCACACAGCTCTGCTCCTGGCCTGTTTCCCACAGCTCTACTCTGCTCCCGGCCTGTTTCACACAGCTCTGCTCCACTCCCGGCCTGTTTCACACAGCCCTGCTCTGCTCCCGGCCTGTTTCACACAGCTCTACTCTGCTCCCGGCCTGTTTCACACAGCTCTGCTCCGCTCCCGGCCTGTTTCACACAGCTCTGCTCTGCTCCCGTCCTGTTTCCCACAGCTCTGCTCCCGGCCTGTTTCACACAGCTCTGTTCCACTTCCAGCTTGTTTCACTCAGCTCTGCTCCACTCCCGGCCTGTTTCCCACAGCTCTGCTCCACTTCCGGCTTGTTTCACGCTCCTTTGCTCCACTCCCGGCCTGTTTCCCACAGCTCTGCCCCACTTCCGGCCTTTATCACGCTCCTTTGCTCCACTTCTGGCCTGTTTCACGCTCCTTTGCTCCACTACGGGCCTGTTTCACACTGCTGCACCCCCGGCAGGTTTCCCAAAGCTCTGCTCCACTCCCAGCCTATTTTCCACTGCTCTGCTGGACTTCCGGCATGTTTCACGCTCCTTTGCTCCACTCCCAGTCTGTTTCACAGAGCTCTGCTCCACTCCCAGTCTGCGTCACACAGCTCTGCTCCACTCCCGGCCAGTTTCCCACAGCTCTGCTCCACTTCCGGCCTGTTTCACGCTGCTCTGCTCCACTCCCGGCCTGTTTCACACAGCTCTGCTCCACTCCCGGTCTGTTTTGCACAGCTCTGCTCCACTCCCGGCCTGTTTCGCACAGCTCTGCTCCTCTCCCAGCCTGTTTAACACAGCTCTTCTCCACCCCCGGCCTGTTTCACACAGCTCTGCTCCACTCCCGGCATGTTTCACACAGCTCTGCTCTCCTCCCGGCCTGTTTCACACAGCTCTGCTCCACTCCCGGCCTGTTTCACACAGCTCTGCTCTACTCGCGGCCTGTTTCACAATGCTCCACTCCCGGCCTGTTTCACACAGCTCTGCTCCACTCCCGGCCTGTTTCCCACAGCTCTCCTCCACTTCCGGCCTGTTTCCGACAACTCTGCTCCACTCCCGGACTGTTTCCCACAGCTCTGCTCCACTCCCGGCCTGTTTCAGGAAGCTCTGCTCCACTCCCGGCTTGTATCCCACTGCACTCCTCCACTCCCGGCGTGTTTCACACAGCTTTGCACCACTCCCGGCCTGTTTCCCACAGCTCTGCTCCTCTCCCGGCCTGTTTCACACAGCTCTGCTCCCGGCCTATTTCACACAGCACTGCTCCACTCCCGGCCTGTTTCACACAGCTCTGCTCCACTCCCGGCCTTTTTCACACTGCTCTGCTCCCCTCCCGGCCTGTTTCATACATCTCTGCACCACTTCCGACCTGTTTCACACAGCTCTTCTCCACTCCCGGCCTGTTTCACACAGCTCTGCTCCACTCCCGGCCTGTTTCAGACAGCTCTGCTCCTCTCCCGGCTTGTTTCCCACTGCTCTCCTCAACTTCCGGCCTGTTTCCGACAACTCTGCTCCACTCCCGGCCTGTTTCCCACAGCTCTGCTCCACTTCCGGCCTGTTTCACACAGCTCTGCTCCACTCCCGCCCTGTTTCAGGCAGCTCTGCTCCACTCCCGGCCTGTTTCACACAGCTCTGCTCCACTCCCGGCCTGTTTCCCACAGCTCTGCTCCACTCCCGGCCTGTTTCCCACAGCTCTGCTCCACTCCCGGCCTCTTTCCCACAGCTCTGCGCCACTCCCGGCCTGTTTCACATAGCTCTGCTCCACTCCCGGCCTGTTTCCCACAGCTCTGCTCCACTCCCGGCCTGATTCCCACAGCTCTGCTCCACTCCCGGCCTGTTTCACACAGCTCTGCTCTACTCCCAGCCTGTTTCACACTGCTCTGTTCCACTCCCGGCCTGTTTCACACTCCTACACTCCCGGCCTGTTTCGCACAGCTCTGCTCCACTCCCGGCCTGTTTCCCACAGCTCTGCTCCACTCCCGGCCTTTTTCACACTGCTCTGCTCCACTCCCGGCCTGTTTCACACAGCTCTGCTCTGCTCCCGGCCTGTATCACACTGCTCTGCTCCTCTCCCAGCCTGGTTCACACTGCTCTGCTCCACTTCAGGCCTGTTTCACGCTCCTTTGCTCCACTTCCGGCCTGTTTCACACAGCTCTGCTCCAATCCCGGCCTGTTTCACACTGCTCTGCTCTACTCGCGGCCTTTTTCACACTGCTCTGCTCCACTCCTGGCCTGTTTCCCACTGCACTGCTCGCGTCCTGTTTCACACAGCTCTGCTCCACTCCCGGCCTGTTTCACACAGCTTTGCTTCACTCCCGGCCTTTTCACGCTGCTCTGCTCCAATCCCAGCCTGTTTCCCACAGCTCTGCTCCACTCCCAGCCTGTTTCCCACAGCTCTGCTCCACTCCCGGCCTGTTTCACGCTGCTCTGCTCCACTCCGGGCCTGTTTCACACAGCTCTGCTCCACGCCCGGCCTGTATCCCATAGCTCTGCTCCACTCACGGCCTGTTTCCCACTGCTCTACTCCACTCACGGCCTGTTTCCCACAGCTCTGTTCCAATTCCGGCCTGTTTCCCACAGCTCTGCTCCAATTCCGGCCTGTTTCCCACTGCTCTACTCCACTCACGGCCTGTTTCCCACAGCTCTGCTCCACTCCTGGCCTGTTTCCCACAGCTCGGCTCCACTCACGGCCTGTTTCCCACTGCTCTTCTCCACTCACGGCCCGTTTCCCACAGCTCTGCTCCAATCCCGGCCTGTTTCCCACTGCTCTACTCCACTCACGGCCTGTTTCCCACAGCTCTGCTCCAATTCTGGCCTGTTTCACATGGTTCTGCTCTACTCGCGGCCTGTTTCACACAGCTCTGCTCGCGTCCTTTTTCACATAGCTCTGCTCCACTACCGGCCTGTTTCATGCTCCTTTGCTCCACTACCGGCCTGTTTCACACAGCTCTGCTCCACTCCCGGCCTGTTTCCCACAGCTCTGCTCCACTCCCGGCCTGTTTCCCACAGCTCTGCTCTGCTCCTGGCCTGTTTCACACAGCTCTGCTCCACTCCCAGCCTGTTTCACACAGCTCTGCTCCTGGCCTGTTTCCCACAGCTCTACTCTGCTCCCGGCCTGTTTCACACAGCTCTGCTCCACTCCCGGCCTGTTTCACACAGCCCTGCTCTGCTCCCGGCCTGTTTCACACAGCTCTACTCTGCTCCCGGCCTGTTTCACACAGCTCTGCTCCGCTCCCGGCCTGTTTCACACAGCTCTGCTCTGCTCCCGTCCTGTTTCCCACAGCTCTGCTCCCGGCCTGTTTCACACAGCTCTGTTCCACTTCCAGCTTGTTTCACTCCGCTCTGCTCCACTCCCGGCCTGTTTCCCACAGCTCTGCTCCACTTCCGGCTTGTTTCACGCTCCTTTGCTCCACTCCCGGCCTGTTTCCCACAGCTCTGCCCCACTTCCGGCCTTTATCACGCTCCTTTGCTCCACTTCTGGCCTGTTTCACGCTCCTTTGCTCCACTACGGGCCTGTTTCACACTGCTGCACCCCCGGCAGGTTTCCCAAAGCTCTGCTCCACTCCCAGCCTATTTTCCACTGCTCTGCTGGACTTCCGGCATGTTTCACGCTCCTTTGCTCCACTCCCAGTCTGTTTCACAGAGCTCTGCTCCACTCCCAGTCTGCGTCACACAGCTCTGCTCCACTCCCGGCCTGTTTCCCACAGCTCTGCTCCACTTCCGGCCTGTTTCACGCTGCTCTGCTCCACTCCCGGCCTGTTTCACACAGCTCTGCACCACTCCCGGCCTGTTTTGCACAGCTCTGCTCCACTCCCGGCCTGTTTCGCACAGCTCTGCTCCTCTCCCAGCCTGTTTCACACAGCTCTTCTCCACCCCCGGCCTGTTTCACACAGCTCTGGTCCACTCCCGGCCTGTTTCAGAAAGCTCTGCTCCACTGCCGGCATGTTTCACAAAGCTCTGCTCCCCTCCCGGCCTGTTTCACACAGCTCTGCTCCACTCCCGGCCTGTTTCAGACAGCTCTGCTCTACTCGCGGCCTGTTTCACAATGCTCCACTCCCGGCCTGTTTCACACAGCTCTGCTCCACTCCCGGCCTGTTTCCCACAGCTCTGCTCCACTTCCGACCTGTTTCAGACAGCTCTGCTCCTCTCCCGGCTTGTTTCCCACTGCTCTCCTCCAATTCCAGCCTGTTTCCGACAACTCTGCTCCACTCCCGGACTGTTTCCCACAGCTCTGCTCCACTCCCGGCCTGTTTCAGGCAGCTCTGCTCCACTCCCGGCTTGTATCCCACTGCACTCCTCCACTCCCGGCGTGTTTCACACAGCTTTGCACCACTCCCGGCCTGTTTCCCACAGCTCTGCTCCTCTCCCGGCCTGTTTCACACAGCTCTGCTCCCGGCCTATTTCACACAGCACTGCTCCACTCCCGGCCTGTTTCACACAGCTCTGCTCCACTCCCGGCCTTTTTCACACTGCTCTGCTCCCCTCCCGGCCTGTTTCACACATCTCTGCACCACTTCCGGCCTGTTTCACACAGCTCTTCTCCACCCCCGGCCTGTTTCACACAGCTCTGCTCCACTCCCGGCCTGTTTCAGACAGCTCTGCTCCTCTCCCGGCTTGTTTCCCACTGCTCTCCTCAACTTCCGGCCTGTTTCCGACAACTCTGCTCCACTCCCGGACTGTTTCCCACAGCTCTGCTCCACTTCCGGCCTGTTTCACACAGCTCTGCTCCACTCCCGCCCTGTTTCAGGCAGCTCTGCTCCACTCCCGGCTTGTTTCCCACTGCTCTCCTCCACTCCCGGCCTGTTTTACACAGCTTTGCACCACTCCCGGCCTGTTTCCCACAGCTCTGCTCCACTCCCGGCCTGTTTCCCACAGCTCTGCTCTGCTCCCGGCCTGTTTCACACAGCTCTGCTCCACTCCCAGCCTGTTTCACACAGCTCTGCTCCTGGCCTGTTTCCCACAGCTCTACTCTGCTCCCGGCCTGTTTCACACAGCTCTGCTCCACTCCCGGCGTGTTTCACACAGACCTGCTCCGCTCCCGGCCTGTTTCACACAGCTCTACTCCGCTCCCGGCCTGTTTCACACAGCTCTGCTCCGCTCCCGGCCTGTTTCACACAGCTCTGCTCTGCTCCCGTCCTGTTTCCCACAGCTCTGCTCCCGGCCTGTTTCACACAGCTCTGTTCCACTTCCAGCTTTTTTCACTCAGCTCTGCTCCACTCCCGGCCTGCTTCCCACAGCTCTGCTCCACTTCCGGCTTGTTTCACGCTCCTTTGCTCCACTCCCGGCCTGTTTCCCACAGCTCTGCCCCACTTCCGGCCTTTATCACGCTCCTTTGCTCCACTTCTGGCCTGTTTCACGCTCCTTTGCTCCACTACGGGCCTGTTTCACACTGCTGCACCCCCGGCAGGTTTCCCAAAGCTCTGCTCCACTCCCAGCCTATTTTCCACTACTCTGCTGGACTTCCGGCATGTTTCACGCTCCTTTGCTCCACTCCAGGCCTGTTTCACACAGCTCTGCTCCACTCCCGGCCTGTTTCCCAAAGCTCTGCTCCACTCCCGGCCTGTTTCACATAGCTCTGCTCCACTCCCGGCCTGTTTCCCACAGCTCTGCTCCACTCCCGGCCTGTTTCACACAGCTCTGCTCCACTCCCGGCCTGTTTCCCACAGTTCTGCTCCACTCCCGGCCTTTTTCACACTGCTCCAATCCCGGCCTGTTTCACACAGCTCTGCTCCACTCCCGGCCTGTTTCACACAGCTCTGCTCCACTCCCGGCCTGTTTCCCACAGCTCTGCTCCACTCCCGGCCTGTTTCCCACAGCTCTGATCCACTCCCTCCCAGTTTCCCACAGCTCTGCGCCACTCCCGGCCTGTTTCACATAGCTCTGCTCCACTCCCGGCCTGTTTCCCACAGCTCTGCTCCACTCCCGGCCTGTTTCCCACAGCTCTGCTCCACTTCCGGCCTGTTTCACACAGCTCTGCTCCACTCCCGCCCTGTTTCAGGCAGCTCTGCTCCACTCCCGGCTTGTTTCCCACTGCTCTCCTCCACTCCCGGCCTGTTTTACACAGCTTTGCACCACTCCCGGCCTGTTTCCCACAGCTCTGCTCCACTCCCGGCCTGTTTCCCACAGCTCTGCTCTGCTCCCGGCCTGTTTCACACAGCTCTGCTCCACTCCCAGCCTGTTTCACACAGCTCTGCTCCTGGCCTGTTTCCCACAGCTCTACTCCGCTCCCGGCCTGTTTCACACAGCTCTGCTCCACTCCCGGCCTGTTTCACACAGCTCTGCTCCACTCCCGGCCTGTTTCAGGCAGCTCTGCTCCACTCCCGGCTTGTTTCCCACAGCTCTCCTCCACTCCCGGTCTGTTTCACACAGCTTTGCACCACTCCCGGCCTGTTTCCCACAGCTCTGCTCCACGCCCGGCCTGTTTCAAACTGCTCTGCTCCCGGCCTGTTTCGCACAGCTCTGCTCCACTCCCGGCCTGTTTCACACAGCTCTGCTCCACTCCCGGCCTGTTTCCCAAAGCTCTGCTCCACTCCCGGCCTGTTTCACATAGCTCTGCTCCACTCCCGGCCTGTTTCCCACAGCTCTGCTCCACTCCCGGCCTGTTTCACACAGCTCTGCTCCACTCCCGGCCTGTTTCCCACAGTTCTGCTCCACTCCCGGCCTGTTTCACACTGCTCCACTCCCGGCCTGTTTCGCACAGCTCTGCTCCACTCCCGGCCTGTTTCCCACAGCTCTGCTCTACTCCCGGCCTGTTTCCCACAGCTCTGCTCCACTTCCGGCCTTTTTCACACTGCTCTGCTCCACTCCCGGCCTGTTTCACACAGCTCTGCTCTGCTCCCGGCCTGCATCACACTGCTCTGCTCCTCTCCCAGCCTGGTTCACACTGCTCTGCTCCACTTCAGGCCTGTTTCACGCTCCTTTGCTCCACTTCCGGCCTGTTTCACACAGCTCTGATCCAATCCCGGCCTGTTTCACACTGCTCTGCTCTACTCGCGGCCTGTTTCACACTGCTCTGCTCCACTCCTGGCCTGTTTCCCACTGCACTGCTCGCGTCCTGTTTCACACAGCTCTGCTCCACTCCCGGCCTGTTTCACACAGCTTTGCTTCACTCCCGGCCTTTTCACGCTGCTCTGCTCCAATCCCAGCCTGTTTCCCACAGCTCTGCTCCACTCCCAGCCTGTTTCCCACAGCTCTGCTCCACTCCCGGCCTGTTTCACGCTGCTCTGCTCCACTCCGGGCCTGTTTCACACAGCTCTGCTCCACGCCCGGCCTGTTTCCCATAGCTCTGCTCCACTCACGGCCTGTTTCCCACTGCTCTACTCCACTCACGGCCTGTTTCCCACAGCACTGTTCCAATTCCGGCCTGTTTCCCACAGCTCTGCTCCAATTCCGGCCTGTTTCCCACTGCTCGACTCCACTCACGGCCTGTTTCCCACAGCTCTGCTCCACTCCTGGCCTGTTTCCCATAGCTCGGCTCCACTCACGGCCTGTTTCCCACTGCTCTTCTCCACTCACGGCCTGTTTCCCACAGCTCTGCTCCAATCCCGGCCTGTTTCCCACTGCTCTACTCCACTCACGGCCTGTTTCCCACAGCTCTGCTCCAATTCCGGCCTGTTTCACACGGTTCTGCTCTACTCGCGGCCTGTTTCACACAGCTCTGCTCGCGTCCTTTTTCACATAGCTCTGCTCCACTACCGGCCTGTTTCATGCTCCTTTGCTCCACTACCGGCCTGTTTCACACAGCTCTGCTCCACTCCCGGCCTGTTTCCCACAGCTCTGCTCCACTCCCGGCCTGTTTCCCACAGCTCTGCTCTGCTCCCGGCCTGTTTCACACAGCTCTGCTCCACTCCCAGCCTGTTTCACACAGCTCTGCTCTGCTCCCGGCCTGTTTCACACAGCTCTACTCTGCTCCCGGCCTGTTTCACACAGCTCTGCTCCGCTCCCGGCCTGTTTCACACAGCTCTGCTCTGCTCCCGTCCTGTTTCCCACAGCTCTGCTCCCGGCCTGTTTCACACAGCTCTGTTCCACTTCCAGCTTTTTTCACTCAGCTCTGCTCCACTCCCGGCCTGCTTCCCACAGCTCTGCTCCACTTCCGGCTTGTTTCACGCTCCTTTGCTCCACTCCCGGCCTGTTTCCCACAGCTCTGCCCCACTTCCGGCCTTTATCACGCTCCTTTGCTCCACTTCTGGCCTGTTTCACGCTCCTTTGCTCCACTACGGGCCTGTTTCACACTGCTGCACCCCCGGCAGGTTTCCCAAAGCTCTGCTCCACTCCCAGCCTATTTTCCACTGCTCTGCTGGACTTCCGGCATGTTTCACGCTCCTTTGCTCCACTCCCAGTCTGTTTCACAGAGCTCTGCTCCACTCCCAGTCTCCGTCACACAGCTCTGCTCCACTCCCGGCCAGTTTCCCACAGCTCTGCTCCACTTCCGGCCTGTTTCACATAGCTCTGCTCCACTCCCGGCCTGTTTCCCACAGCTCTGCTCCACTCCCGGTCTGTTTCCCACAGCTCTGCTCCACTCCCGGCCTGTTTCACACAGCTCTGCTCTACTCCCAGCCTGTTTCACACTGCTCTGTTCCACTCCCGGCCTGTTTCACACTCCTACACTCCCGGCCTGTTTCGCACAGCTCTGCTCCACTCCCGGCCTGTTTCCCACAGCTCTGCTCCACTCCCGGCCTGTTTCCCACAGCTCTGCTCCACTTCCGGCCTTTTTCACACTGCTCTGCTCCACTCCCGACCTGTTTCACACAGCTCTGCTCTGCTCCCGGCCTGTATCACACTGCTCTGCTCCTCTCCCAGCCTGGTTCACACTGCTCTGCTCCACTTCAGGCCTGTTTCACGCTCCTTTGCTCCACTTCCGGCCTGTTTCACACAGCTCTGCTCCAATCCCGGCCTGTTTCACACTGCTCTGCTCTACTCGCGGCCTGTTTCACACTGCTCTGCTCCACTCCTGGCCTGTTTCCCACTGCACTGCTCGCGTCCTGTTTCACACAGCTCTGCTCCACTCCCGGCCTGTTTCACAAAGCTTTGCTTCACTCCCGGCCTTTTCACGCTGCTCTGCTCCAATCCCAGCCTGTTTTCCACAGCTCTGCTCCACTCCCAGCCTGTTTCCCACAGCTCTGCTCCACTCCCGGCCTGTTTCACGCTGCTCTGCTCCACTCCGGGCCTGTTTCACATAGCTCTGCTCCACGCCCGGCCTGTTTCCCATAGCTCTGCTCCACTCACGGCCTGTTTCCCACTGCTCTACTCCACTCACGGCCTGTTTCCCACAGCTCTGTTCCAATTCCGGCCTGTTTCCCACAGCTCTGCTCCAATTCCGGCCTGTTTCCCACTGCTCTACTCCACTCACGGCCTGTTTCCCACAGCTCTGCTCCACTCCCGGCCTGTTTCCCAAAGCTCGGCTCCACTCACGGCCTGTTTCCCACTGCTCTTCTCCACTCACGGCCTGTTTCCCACAGCTCTGCTCCAATCCCGGCCTGTTTCCCACTGCTCTACTCCACTCACGGCCTGTTTCCCACGGTTCTGCTCTACTCGCGGCCTGTTTCACACAGCTCTGCTCGCGTCCTTTTTCACACAGCTCTGCTCCACTACCGGCCTGTTTCATGCTCCTTTGCTCCACTACCGGCCTGTTTCACACAGCTCTGCTCCACTCACGGCCTGTTTCCCACAGCTCTGCTCCACTCCCGGCCTGTTTCCCACAGCTCTGCTCTGCTCCCGGCCTGTTTCACACAGCTCTGCTCCACTCCCAGCCTGTTTCACACAGCTCTGCTCCTGGCCTGTTTCCCACAGCTCTACTCTGCTCCCGGCCTGTTTCACACAGCTCTGCTCCACTCCCGGCCTGTTTCACACAGCCCTGCTCTGCTCCCGGCCTGTTTCACACAGCTCTACTCTGCTCCCGGCCTGTTTCACACAGCTCTGCTCCGCTCCCGGCCTGTTTCACACAGCTCTGCTCTGCTCCCGTCCTGTTTCCCACAGCTCTGCTCCCGGCCTGTTTCACACAGCTCTGTTCCACTTCCAGCTTGTTTCACTCAGCTCTGCTCCACTCCCGGCCTGTTTCCCACAGCTCTGCTCCACTTCCGGCTTGTTTCACGCTCCTTTGCTCCACTCCCGGCCTGTTTCCCACAGCTCTGCCCCACTTCCGGCCTTTATCACGCTCCTTTGCTCCACTTCTGGCCTGTTTCACGCTCCTTTGCTCCACTACGGGCCTGTTTCACACTGCTGCACCCCCGGCAGGTTTCCCAAAGCTCTGCTCCACTCCCAGCCTATTTTCCACTGCTCTGCTGGACTTCCGGCATGTTTCACGCTCCTTTGCTCCACTCCCAGTCTGTTTCACAGAGCTCTGCTCCACTCCCAGTCTGCGTCACACAGCTCTGCTCCACTCCCGGCCAGTTTCCCACAGCTCTGCTCCACTTCCGGCCTGTTTCACGCTGCTCTGCTCCACTCCCGGCCTGTTTCACACAGCTCTGCTCCACTCCCGGTCTGTTTTGCACAGCTCTGCTCCACTCCCGGCCTGTTTCGCACAGCTCTGCTCCTCTCCCAGCCTGTTTAACACAGCTCTTCTCCACCCCCGGCCTGTTTCACACAGCTCTGCTCCACTCCCGGCATGTTTCACACAGCTCTGCTCTCCTCCCGGCCTGTTTCACACAGCTCTGCTCCACTCCCGGCCTGTTTCACACAGCTCTGCTCTACTCGCGGCCTGTTTCACAATGCTCCACTCCCGGCCTGTTTCACACAGCTCTGCTCCACTCCCGGCCTGTTTCCCACAGCTCTCCTCCACTTCCGGCCTGTTTCCGACAACTCTGCTCCACTCCCGGACTGTTTCCCACAGCTCTGCTCCACTCCCGGCCTGTTTCAGGAAGCTCTGCTCCACTCCCGGCTTGTATCCCACTGCACTCCTCCACTCCCGGCGTGTTTCACACAGCTTTGCACCACTCCCGGCCTGTTTCCCACAGCTCTGCTCCTCTCCCGGCCTGTTTCACACAGCTCTGCTCCCGGCCTATTTCACACAGCACTGCTCCACTCCCGGCCTGTTTCACACAGCTCTGCTCCACTCCCGGCCTTTTTCACACTGCTCTGCTCCCCTCCCGGCCTGTTTCATACATCTCTGCACCACTTCCGACCTGTTTCACACAGCTCTTCTCCACTCCCGGCCTGTTTCACACAGCTCTGCTCCACTCCCGGCCTGTTTCAGACAGCTCTGCTCCTCTCCCGGCTTGTTTCCCACTGCTCTCCTCAACTTCCGGCCTGTTTCCGACAACTCTGCTCCACTCCCGGACTGTTTCCCACAGCTCTGCTCCACTTCCGGCCTGTTTCACACAGCTCTGCTCCACTCCCGCCCTGTTTCAGGCAGCTCTGCTCCACTCCCGGCCTGTTTCACACAGCTCTGCTCCACTCCCGGCCTGTTTCCCACAGCTCTGCTCCACTCCCGGCCTGTTTCCCACAGCTCTGCTCCACTCCCGGCATGTTTCACAAAGCTCTGCTCCCCTCCCGGCCTGTTTCACACAGCTCTGCTCCACTCCCGGCCTGTTTCACACAGCTCTGCTCTACTCGCGGCCTGTTTCACAATGCTCCACTCCCGGCCTGTTTCACACAGCTCTGCTCCACTCCCGGCCTGTTTCCCACAGCTCTGCTCCACTTCCGACCTGTTTCACACAGCTCTGCTCCACTACCGGCCTGTTTCAGACAGCTCTGCTCCTCTCCCGGCTTGTTTCCCACTGCTCTCCTCCAATTCCAGCCTGTTTCCGACAACTCTGCTCCACTCCCGGACTGTTTCCCACAGCTCTGCTCCACTCCCGGCCTGTTTCAGGCAGCTCTGCTCCACTCCCGGCTTGTATCCCACTGCACTCCTCCACTCCCGGCGTGTTTCACACAGCTTTGCACCACTCCCGGCCTGTTTCCCACAGCTCTGCTCCTCTCCCGGCCTGTTTCACACAGCTCTGCTCCCGGCCTATTTCACACAGCACTGCTCCACTCCCGGCCTGTTTCACACAGCTCTGCTCCACTCCCGGCCTTTTTCACACTGCTCTGCTCCCCTCCCGGCCTGTTTCACACATCTCTGCACCACTTCCGGCCTGTTTCACACAGCTCTTCTCCACCCCCGGCCTGTTTCACACAGCTCTGCTCCACTCCCGGCCTGTTTCAGACAGCTCTGCTCCTCTCCCGGCTTGTTTCCCACTGCTCTCCTCAACTTCCGGCCTGTTTCCGACAACTCTGCTCCACTCCCGGACTGTTTCCCACAGCTCTGCTCCACTTCCGGCCTGTTTCACACAGCTCTGCTCCACTCCCGCCCTGTTTCAGGCAGCTCTGCTCCACTCCCGGCTTGTTTCCCACTGCACTCCTCCACTCCCGGCCTGTTTTACACAGCTTTGCACCACTCCCGGCCTGTTTCCCACAGCTCTGCTCCACTCCCGGCCTGTTTCCCACAGCTCTGCTCTGCTCCCGGCCTGTTTCACACAGCTCTGCTCCACTCCCAGCCTGTTTCACACAGCTCTGCTCCTGGCCTGTTTCCCACAGCTCTACTCTGCTCCCGGCCTGTTTCACACAGCTCTGCTCCACTCCCGGCGTGTTTCACACAGACCTGCTCCGCTCCCGGCCTGTTTCACACAGCTCTACTCCGCTCCCGGCCTGTTTCACACAGCTCTGCTCCGCTCCCGGCCTGTTTCACACAGCTCTGCTCTGCTCCCGTCCTGTTTCCCACAGCTCTGCTCCCGGCCTGTTTCACACAGCTCTGTTCCACTTCCAGCTTTTTTCACTCAGCTCTGCTCCACTCCCGGCCTGCTTCCCACAGCTCTGCTCCACTTCCGGCTTGTTTCACGCTCCTTTGCTCCACTCCCGGCCTGTTTCCCACAGCTCTGCCCCACTTCCGGCCTTTATCACACTCCTTTGCTCCACTTCTGGCCTGTTTCACGCTCCTTTGCTCCACTACGGGCCTGTTTCACACTGCTGCACCCCCGGCAGGTTTCCCAAAGCTCTGCTCCACTCCCAGCCTATTTTCCACTGCTCTGTTGGACTTCCGGCATGTTTCACGCTCCTTTGCTCCACTCCCAGTCTGTTTCACAGAGCTCTGCTCCACTCCCAGTCTGCGTCACACAGCTCTGCTCCACTCCCGGCCAGTTTCCCACAGCTCTGCTCCACTTCCGGCCTGTTTCACATAGCTCTGCTCCACTCCCGGCCTGTTTCCCACAGCTCTGCTCCACTCCCGGTCTGTTTCCCACAGCTCTGCTCCACTCCCGGCCTGTTTCACACAGCTCTGCTCTACTCCCAGCCTGTTTCACACTGCTCTGTTCCACTCCCGGCCTGTTTCACACTCCTACACTCCCGGCCTGTTTCGCACAGCTCTGCTCCACTCCCGGCCTGTTTCCCACAGCTCTGCTCCACTCCCGGCCTGTTTCCCACAGCTCTGCTCCACTTCCGGCCTTTTTCACACTGCTCTGCTCCACTCCCGACCTGTTTCACACAGCTCTGCTCTGCTCCCGGCCTGTATCACACTGCTCTGCTCCTCTCCCAGCCTGGTTCACACTGCTCTGCTCCACTTCAGGCCTGTTTCACGCTCCTTTGCTCCACTTCCGGCCTGTTTCACACAGCTCTGCTCCAATCCCGGCCTGTTTCACACTGCTCTGCTCTACTCGCGGCCTGTTTCACACTGCTCTGCTCCACTCCTGGCCTGTTTCCCACTGCACTGCTCGCGTCCTGTTTCACACAGCTCTGCTCCACTCCCGGCCTGTTTCACAAAGCTTTGCTTCACTCCCGGCCTTTTCACGCTGCTCTGCTCCAATCCCAGCCTGTTTCCCACAGCTCTGCTCCACTCCCAGCCTGTCTCCCACAGCTCTGCTCCACTCCCGGCCTGTTTCACGCTGCTCTGCTCCACTCCGGGCCTGTTTCACATAGCTCTGCTCCACGCCCGGCCTGTTTCCCATAGCTCTGCTCCACTCACGGCCTGTTTCCCACTGCTCTACTCCACTCACGGCCTGTTTCCCACAGCTCTGTTCCAATTCCGGCCTGTTTCCCACAGCTCTGCTCCAATTCCGGCCTGTTTCCCACTGCTCTACTCCACTCACGGCCTGTTTCCCACAGCTCTGCCCCACTTCCGGCCTTTATCACGCTCCTTTGCTCCACTTCTGGCCTGTTTCACGCTCCTTTGCTCCACTACGGGCCTGTTTCACACTGCTGCACCCCCGGCAGGTTTCCCAAAGCTCTGCTCCACTCCCAGCCTATTTTCCACTGCTCTGCTGGACTTCCGGCATGTTTCACGCTCCTTTGCTCCACTCCCAGTCTGTTTCACAGAGCTCTGCTCCACTCCCAGTCTGCGTCACACAGCTCTGCTCCACTCCCGGCCAGTTTCCCACAGCTCTGCTCCACTTCCGGCCTGTTTCACATAGCTCTGCTCCACTCCCGGCCTGTTTCCCACAGCTCTGCTCCACTCCCGGTCTGTTTCCCACAGCTCTGCTCCACTCCCGGCCTGTTTCACACAGCTCTGCTCTACTCCCAGCCTGTTTCACACTGCTCTGTTCCACTCCCGGCCTGTTTCACACTCCTACACTCCCGGCCTGTTTCGCACAGCTCTGCTCCACTCCCGGCCTGTTTCCCACAGCTCTGCTCCACTCCCGGCCTGTTTCCCACAGCTCTGCTCCACTTCCGGCCTATTTCACACTGCTCTGCTCCACTCCCGACCTGTTTCACACAGCTCTGCTCTGCTCCCGGCCTGTATCACACTGCTCTGCTCCTCTCCCAGCCTGGTTCACACTGCTCTGCTCCACTTCAGGCCTGTTTCACGCTCCTTTGCTCCACTTCCGGCCTGTTTCACACAGCTCTGCTCCAATCCCGGCCTGTTTCACACTGCTCTGCTCTACTCGCGGCCTGTTTCACACTGCTCTGCTCCACTCCTGGCCTGTTTCCCACTGCACTGCTCGCGTCCTGTTTCACACAGCTCTGCTCCACTCCCGGCCTGTTTCACAAAGCTTTGCTTCACTCCCGGCCTTTTCACGCTGCTCTGCTCCAATCCCAGCCTGTTTTCCACAGCTCTGCTCCACTCCCAGCCTGTTTCCCACAGCTCTGCTCCACTCCCGGCCTGTTTCACGCTGCTCTGCTCCACTCCGGGCCTGTTTCACATAGCTCTGCTCCACGCCCGGCCTGTTTCCCATAGCTCTGCTCCACTCACGGCCTGTTTCCCACTGCTCTACTCCACTCACGGCCTGTTTCCCACAGCTCTGTTCCAATTCCGGCCTGTTTCCCACAGCTCTGCTCCAATTCCGGCCTGTTTCCCACTGCTCTACTCCACTCACGGCCTGTTTCCCACAGCTCTGCTCCACTCCCGGCCTGTTTCCCAAAGCTCGGCTCCACTCACGGCCTGTTTCCCACTGCTCTTCTCCACTCACGGCCTGTTTCCCACAGCTCTGCTCCAATCCCGGCATGTTTCCCACTGCTCTACTCCACTCACGGCCTGTTTCCCACGGTTCTGCTCTACTCGCGGCCTGTTTCACACAGCTCTGCTCGCGTCCTTTTTCACACAGCTCTGCTCCACTACCGGCCTGTTTCATGCTCCTTTGCTCCACTACCGGCCTGTTTCACACAGCTCTGCTCCACTCACGGCCTGTTTCCCACAGCTCTGCTCCACTCCCGGCCTGTTTCCCACAGCTCTGCTCTGCTCCCGGCCTGTTTCACACAGCTCTGCTCCACTCCCAGCCTGTTTCACACAGCTCTGCTCCTGGCCTGTTTCCCACAGCTCTACTCTGCTCCCGGCCTGTTTCACACAGCTCTGCTCCACTCCCGGCCTGTTTCACACAGCCCTGCTCTGCTCCCGGCCTGTTTCACACAGCTCTACTCTGCTCCCGGCCTGTTTCACACAGCTCTGCTCCGCTCCCGGCCTGTTTCACACAGCTCTGCTCTGCTCCCGTCCTGTTTCCCACAGCTCTGCTCCCGGCCTGTTTCACACAGCTCTGTTCCACTTCCAGCTTGTTTCACTCAGCTCTGCTCCACTCCCGGCCTGTTTCCCACAGCTCTGCTCCACTTCCGGCTTGTTTCACGCTCCTTTGCTCCACTCCCGGCCTGTTTCCCACAGCTCTGCCCCACTTCCGGCCTTTATCACGCTCCTTTGCTCCACTTCTGGCCTGTTTCACGCTCCTTTGCTCCACTACGGGCCTGTTTCACACTGCTGCACCCCCGGCAGGTTTCCCAAAGCTCTGCTCCACTCCCAGCCTATTTTCCACTGCTCTGCTGGACTTCCGGCATGTTTCACGCTCCTTTGCTCCACTCCCAGTCTGTTTCACAGAGCTCTGCTCCACTCCCAGTCTGCGTCACACAGCTCTGCTCCACTCCCGGCCAGTTTCCCACAGCTCTGCTCCACTTCCGGCCTGTTTCACGCTGCTCTGCTCCACTCCCGGCCTGTTTCACACAGCTCTGCTCCACTCCCGGTCTGTTTTGCACAGCTCTGCTCCACTCCCGGCCTGTTTCGCACAGCTCTGCTCCTCTCCCAGCCTGTTTAACACAGCTCTTCTCCACCCCCGGCCTGTTTCACACAGCTCTGCTCCACTCCCGGCATGTTTCACACAGCTCTGCTCTCCTCCCGGCCTGTTTCACACAGCTCTGCTCCACTCCCGGCCTGTTTCACACAGCTCTGCTCTACTCGCGGCCTGTTTCACAATGCTCCACTCCCGGCCTGTTTCACACAGCTCTGCTCCACTCCCGGCCTGTTTCCCACAGCTCTCCTCCACTTCCGGCCTGTTTCCGACAACTCTGCTCCACTCCCGGACTGTTTCCCACAGCTCTGCTCCACTCCCGGCCTGTTTCAGGAAGCTCTGCTCCACTCCCGGCTTGTATCCCACTGCACTCCTCCACTCCCGGCGTGTTTCACACAGCTTTGCACCACTCCCGGCCTGTTTCCCACAGCTCTGCTCCTCTCCCGGCCTGTTTCACACAGCTCTGCTCCCGGCCTATTTCACACAGCACTGCTCCACTCCCGGCCTGTTTCACACAGCTCTGCTCCACTCCCGGCCTTTTTCACACTGCTCTGCTCCCCTCCCGGCCTGTTTCATACATCTCTGCACCACTTCCGACCTGTTTCACACAGCTCTTCTCCACTCCCGGCCTGTTTCACACAGCTCTGCTCCACTCCCGGCCTGTTTCAGACAGCTCTGCTCCTCTCCCGGCTTGTTTCCCACTGCTCTCCTCAACTTCCGGCCTGTTTCCGACAACTCTGCTCCACTCCCGGACTGTTTCCCACAGCTCTGCTCCACTTCCGGCCTGTTTCACACAGCTCTGCTCCACTCCCGCCCTGTTTCAGGCAGCTCTGCTCCACTCCCGGCCTGTTTCACACAGCTCTGCTCCACTCCCGGCCTGTTTCCCACAGCTCTGCTCCACTCCCGGCCTGTTTCCCACAGCTCTGCTCCACTCCCGGCATGTTTCACAAAGCTCTGCTCCCCTCCCGGCCTGTTTCACACAGCTCTGCTCCACTCCCGGCCTGTTTCACACAGCTCTGCTCTACTCGCGGCCTGTTTCACAATGCTCCACTCCCGGCCTGTTTCACACAGCTCTGCTCCACTCCCGGCCTGTTTCCCACAGCTCTGCTCCACTTCCGACCTGTTTCACACAGCTCTGCTCCACTACCGGCCTGTTTCAGACAGCTCTGCTCCTCTCCCGGCTTGTTTCCCACTGCTCTCCTCCAATTCCAGCCTGTTTCCGACAACTCTGCTCCACTCCCGGACTGTTTCCCACAGCTCTGCTCCACTCCCGGCCTGTTTCAGGCAGCTCTGCTCCACTCCCGGCTTGTATCCCACTGCACTCCTCCACTCCCGGCGTGTTTCACACAGCTTTGCACCACTCCCGGCCTGTTTCCCACAGCTCTGCTCCTCTCCCGGCCTGTTTCACACAGCTCTGCTCCCGGCCTATTTCACACAGCACTGCTCCACTCCCGGCCTGTTTCACACAGCTCTGCTCCACTCCCGGCCTTTTTCACACTGCTCTGCTCCCCTCCCGGCCTGTTTCACACATCTCTGCACCACTTCCGGCCTGTTTCACACAGCTCTTCTCCACCCCCGGCCTGTTTCACACAGCTCTGCTCCACTCCCGGCCTGTTTCAGACAGCTCTGCTCCTCTCCCGGCTTGTTTCCCACTGCTCTCCTCAACTTCCGGCCTGTTTCCGACAACTCTGCTCCACTCCCGGACTGTTTCCCACAGCTCTGCTCCACTTCCGGCCTGTTTCACACAGCTCTGCTCCACTCCCGCCCTGTTTCAGGCAGCTCTGCTCCACTCCCGGCTTGTTTCCCACTGCACTCCTCCACTCCCGGCCTGTTTTACACAGCTTTGCACCACTCCCGGCCTGTTTCCCACAGCTCTGCTCCACTCCCGGCCTGTTTCCCACAGCTCTGCTCTGCTCCCGGCCTGTTTCACACAGCTCTGCTCCACTCCCAGCCTGTTTCACACAGCTCTGCTCCTGGCCTGTTTCCCACAGCTCTACTCTGCTCCCGGCCTGTTTCACACAGCTCTGCTCCACTCCCGGCGTGTTTCACACAGACCTGCTCCGCTCCCGGCCTGTTTCACACAGCTCTACTCCGCTCCCGGCCTGTTTCACACAGCTCTGCTCCGCTCCCGGCCTGTTTCACACAGCTCTGCTCTGCTCCCGTCCTGTTTCCCACAGCTCTGCTCCCGGCCTGTTTCACACAGCTCTGTTCCACTTCCAGCTTTTTTCACTCAGCTCTGCTCCACTCCCGGCCTGCTTCCCACAGCTCTGCTCCACTTCCGGCTTGTTTCACGCTCCTTTGCTCCACTCCCGGCCTGTTTCCCACAGCTCTGCCCCACTTCCGGCCTTTATCACACTCCTTTGCTCCACTTCTGGCCTGTTTCACGCTCCTTTGCTCCACTACGGGCCTGTTTCACACTGCTGCACCCCCGGCAGGTTTCCCAAAGCTCTGCTCCACTCCCAGCCTATTTTCCACTGCTCTGTTGGACTTCCGGCATGTTTCACGCTCCTTTGCTCCACTCCCAGTCTGTTTCACAGAGCTCTGCTCCACTCCCAGTCTGCGTCACACAGCTCTGCTCCACTCCCGGCCAGTTTCCCACAGCTCTGCTCCACTTCCGGCCTGTTTCACATAGCTCTGCTCCACTCCCGGCCTGTTTCCCACAGCTCTGCTCCACTCCCGGTCTGTTTCCCACAGCTCTGCTCCACTCCCGGCCTGTTTCACACAGCTCTGCTCTACTCCCAGCCTGTTTCACACTGCTCTGTTCCACTCCCGGCCTGTTTCACACTCCTACACTCCCGGCCTGTTTCGCACAGCTCTGCTCCACTCCCGGCCTGTTTCCCACAGCTCTGCTCCACTCCCGGCCTGTTTCCCACAGCTCTGCTCCACTTCCGGCCTTTTTCACACTGCTCTGCTCCACTCCCGACCTGTTTCACACAGCTCTGCTCTGCTCCCGGCCTGTATCACACTGCTCTGCTCCTCTCCCAGCCTGGTTCACACTGCTCTGCTCCACTTCAGGCCTGTTTCACGCTCCTTTGCTCCACTTCCGGCCTGTTTCACACAGCTCTGCTCCAATCCCGGCCTGTTTCACACTGCTCTGCTCTACTCGCGGCCTGTTTCACACTGCTCTGCTCCACTCCTGGCCTGTTTCCCACTGCACTGCTCGCGTCCTGTTTCACACAGCTCTGCTCCACTCCCGGCCTGTTTCACAAAGCTTTGCTTCACTCCCGGCCTTTTCACGCTGCTCTGCTCCAATCCCAGCCTGTTTCCCACAGCTCTGCTCCACTCCCAGCCTGTCTCCCACAGCTCTGCTCCACTCCCGGCCTGTTTCACGCTGCTCTGCTCCACTCCGGGCCTGTTTCACATAGCTCTGCTCCACGCCCGGCCTGTTTCCCATAGCTCTGCTCCACTCACGGCCTGTTTCCCACTGCTCTACTCCACTCACGGCCTGTTTCCCACAGCTCTGTTCCAATTCCGGCCTGTTTCCCACAGCTCTGCTCCAATTCCGGCCTGTTTCCCACTGCTCTACTCCACTCACGGCCTGTTTCCCACAGCTCTGCTCCACTCCCGGCCTGGTTCCCAAAGCTCGGCTCCACTCACGGCCTGTTTCCCACTGCTCTTCTCCACTCACGGCCTGTTTCCCACAGCTCTGCTCCAATCCCGGCATGTTTCCCACTGCTCTACTCCACTCACGGCCTGTTTCCCACGGTTCTGCTCTACTCGCGGCCTGTTTCACACAGCTCTGCTCGCGTCCTTTTTCACACAGCTCTGCTCCACTACCGGCCTGTTTCATGCTCCTTTGCTCCACTACCGGCCTGTTTCACACAGCTCTGCTCCACTCACGGCCTGTTTCCCACAGCTCTGCTCCACTCCCGGCCAGTTTCCCACAGCTCTGCTCTGCTCCCGGCCTGTTTCACACAGCTCTGCTCCACTCCCAGCCTGTTTCACACAGCTCTGCTCCTGGCCTGTTTCCCACAGCTCTACTCTGCTCCCGGCCTGTTTCACACAGCTCTGCTCCACTCCCGGCCTGTTTCACACAGCCCTGCTCTGCTCCCGGCCTGTTTCACACAGCTCTACTCTGCTCCCGGCCTGTTTCACACAGCTCTGCTCCGCTCCCGGCCTGTTTCACACAGCTCTGCTCTGCTCCCGTCCTGTTTCCCACAGCTCTGCTCCCGGCCTGTTTCACACAGCTCTGTTCCACTTCCAGCTTGTTTCACTCAGCTCTGCTCCACTCCCGGCCTGTTTCCCACAGCTCTGCTCCACTTCCGGCTTGTTTCACGCTCCTTTGCTCCACTCCCGGCCTGTTTCCCACAGCTCTGCCCCACTTCCGGCCTTTATCACGCTCCTTTGCTCCACTTCTGGCCTGTTTCACGCTCCTTTGCTCCACTACGGGCCTGTTTCACACTGCTGCACCCCCGGCAGGTTTCCCAAAGCTCTGCTCCACTCCCAGCCTATTTTCCACTGCTCTGCTGGACTTCCGGCATGTTTCACGCTCCTTTGCTCCACTCCCAGTCTGTTTCACAGAGCTCTGCTCCACTCCCAGTCTGCGTCACACAGCTCTGCTCCACTCCCGGCCTGTTTCCCACAGCTCTGCTCCACTCCCGGCCTGTTTCCCACAGCTCTGCTCTGCTCCCGGCCTGTTTCACACAGCTCTGCTCCACTCCCAGCCTGTTTCACACAGCTCTGCTCCTGGCCTGTTTCCCACAGCTCTACTCCGCTCCCGGCCTGTTTCACACAGCTCTGCTCCACTCCCGGCCTGTTTCACACAGCTCTGCTCCACTCCCGGCCTGTTTCAGGCAGCTCTGCTCCACTCCCGGCTTGTTTCCCACAGCTCTCCTCCACTCCCGGTCTGTTTCACACAGCTTTGCACCACTCCCGGCCTGTTTCCCACAGCTCTGCTCCACGCCCGGCCTGTTTCAAACTGCTCTGCTCCCGGCCTGTTTCGCACAGCTCTGCTCCACTCCCGGCCTGTTTCACACAGCTCTGCTCCACTCCCGGCCTGTTTCCCAAAGCTCTGCTCCACTCCCGGCCTGTTTCACATAGCTCTGCTCCACTCCCGGCCTGTTTCCCACAGCTCTGCTCCACTCCCGGCCTGTTTCACACAGCTCTGCTCCACTCCCGGCCTGTTTCCCACAGTTCTGCTCCACTCCCGGCCTGTTTCACACTGCTCCACTCCCGGCCTGTTTCGCACAGCTCTGCTCCACTCCCGGCCTGTTTCCCACAGCTCTGCTCTACTCCCGGCCTGTTTCCCACAGCTCTGCTCCACTTCCGGCCTTTTTCACACTGCTCTGCTCCACTCCCGGCCTGTTTCACACAGCTCTGCTCTGCTCCCGGCCTGCATCACACTGCTCTGCTCCTCTCCCAGCCTGGTTCACACTGCTCTGCTCCACTTCAGGCCTGTTTCACGCTCCTTTGCTCCACTTCCGGCCTGTTTCACACAGCTCTGATCCAATCCCGGCCTGTTTCACACTGCTCTGCTCTACTCGCGGCCTGTTTCACACTGCTCTGCTCCACTCCTGGCCTGTTTCCCACTGCACTGCTCGCGTCCTGTTTCACACAGCTCTGCTCCACTCCCGGCCTGTTTCACACAGCTTTGCTTCACTCCCGGCCTTTTCACGCTGCTCTGCTCCAATCCCAGCCTGTTTCCCACAGCTCTGCTCCACTCCCAGCCTGTTTCCCATAGCTCGGCTCCACTCACGGCCTGTTTCCCACTGCTCTTCTCCACTCACGGCCTGTTTCCCACAGCTCTGCTCCAATCCCGGCCTGTTTCCCACTGCTCTACTCCACTCACGGCCTGTTTCCCACAGCTCTGCTCCACTCCCGGCCTGTTTCACGCTGCTCTGCTCCACTCCGGGCCTGTTTCACACAGCTCTGCTCCACGCCCGGCCTGTTTCCCATAGCTCTGCTCCACTCACGGCCTGTTTCCCACTGCTCTACTCCACTCACGGCCTGTTTCCCACAGCACTGTTCCAATTCCGGCCTGTTTCCCACAGCTCTGCTCCAATTCCGGCCTGTTTCCCACTGCTCGACTCCAGTCACGGCCTGTTTCCCACAGCTCTGCTCCACTCCTGGCCTGTTTCCCATAGCTCGGCTCCACTCACGGCCTGTTTCCCACTGCTCTTCTCCACTCACGGCCTGTTTCCCACAGCTCTGCTCCAATCCCGGCCTGTTTCCCACTGCTCTACTCCACTCACGGCCTGTTTCCCACAGCTCTGCTCCAATTCCGGCCTGTTTCACACGGTTCTGCTCTACTCGCGGCCTGTTTCACACAGCTCTGCTCGCGTCCTATTTCACACAGCTCTGCTCCACTACCGGCCTGTTTCATGCTCCTTTGCTCCACTACCGGCCTGTTTCACACAGCTCTGCTCCACTCCCGGCCTGTTTCACACAGCCCTGCTCTGCTCCCGGCCTGTTTCACACAGCTCTGCTCCCGGCCTGTTTCACACAGCTCTGTTCCACTTCCAGCTTGTTTCACTCAGCTCTGCTCCACTCCCGGCCTGTTTCACACAGCTCTGCTCCACTTCCGGCTTGTTTCACGCTCCTTTGCTCCACTCCCGGCCTGTTTCCCACAGCTCTGCCCCACTTCCGGCCTTTATCACGCTCCTTTGCTCCACTTCTGGCCTGTTTCACGCTCCTTTGCTCCACTACGGGCCTGTTTCACACTGCTGCACCCCCGGCAGGTTTCCCAAAGCTCTGCTCCACTCCCAGCCTATTTTCCACTGCTCTGCTGGACTTCCGGCATGTTTCACGCTCCTTTGCTCCACTCCCAGTCTGTTTCACAGAGCTCTGCTCCACTCCCAGTCTGCGTCACACAGCTCTGCTCCACTCCCGGCCTGTTTCCCACAGCTCTGCTCCACTCCCGGCCTGTTTCCCACAGCTCTGCTCTGCTCCCGGCCTGTTTCACACAGCTCTGCTCCACTCCCAGCCTGTTTCACACAGCTCTGCTCCTGGCCTGTTTCCCACAGCTCTACTCCGCTCCCGGCCTGTTTCACACAGCTCTGCTCCACTCCCGGCCTGTTTCACACAGCTCTGCTCCACTCCCGGCCTGTTTCAGGCAGCTCTGCTCCACTCCCGGCTTGTTTCCCACAGCTCTCCTCCACTCCCGGTCTGTTTCACACAGCTTTGCACCACTCCCGGCCTGTTTCCCACAGCTCTGCTCCACGCCCGGCCTGTTTCAAACTGCTCTGCTCCCGGCCTGTTTCGCACAGCTCTGCTCCACTCCCGGCCTGTTTCACACAGCTCTGCTCCACTCCCGGCCTGTTTCCCAAAGCTCTGCTCCACTCCCGGCCTGTTTCACATAGCTCTGCTCCACTCCCGGCCTGTTTCCCACAGCTCTGCTCCACTCCCGGCCTGTTTCACACAGCTCTGCTCCACTCCCGGCCTGTTTCCCACAGTTCTGCTCCACTCCCGGCCTGTTTCACACTGCTCCACTCCCGGCCTGTTTCGCACAGCTCTGCTCCACTCCCGGCCTGTTTCCCACAGCTCTGCTCTACTCCCGGCCTGTTTCCCACAGCTCTGCTCCACTTCCGGCCTTTTTCACACTGCTCTGCTCCACTCCCGGCCTGTTTCACACAGCTCTGCTCTGCTCCCGGCCTGCATCACACTGCTCTGCTCCTCTCCCAGCCTGGTTCACACTGCTCTGCTCCACTTCAGGCCTGTTTCACGCTCCTTTGCTCCACTTCCGGCCTGTTTCACACAGCTCTGATCCAATCCCGGCCTGTTTCACACTGCTCTGCTCTACTCGCGGCCTGTTTCACACTGCTCGGCTCCACTCCTGGCCTGTTTCCCACTGCACTGCTCGCGTCCTGTTTCACACAGCTCTGCTCCACTCCAGGCCTGTTTCACACAGCTTTGCTTCACTCCCGGCCTTTTCACGCTGCTCTGCTCCAATCCCAGCCTGTTTCCCACAGCTCTGCTCCACTCCCAGCCTGTTTCCCACAGCTCTGCTCCACTCCCGGCCTGTTTCACGCTGCTCTGCTCCACTCCGGGCCTGTTTCACACAGCTCTGCTCCACGCCCGGCCTGTTTCCCATAGCTCTGCTCCACTCACGGCCTGTTTCCCACTGCTCTACTCCACTCACGGCCTGTTTCCCACAGCACTGTTCCAATTCCGGCCTGTTTCCCACAGCTCTGCTCCAATTCCGGCCTGTTTCCCACTGCTCGACTCCACTCACGGCCTGTTTCCCACAGCTCTGCTCCACTCCTGGCCTGTTTCCCATAGCTCGGCTCCACTCACGGCCTGTTTCCCACTGCTCTTCTCCACTCACGGCCTGTTTCCCACAGCTCTGCTCCAATCCCGGCCTGTTTCCCACTGCTCTACTCCACTCACGGCCTGTTTCCCACAGCACTGCTCCAATTCCGGCCTGTTTCACACGGTTCTGCTCTACTCGCGGCCTGTTTCACACAGCTCTGCTCGCGTCCTTTTTCACACAGCTCTGCTCCACTACCGGCCTGTTTCATGCTCCTTTGCTCCACTACCGGCCTGTTTCACACAGCTCTGCTCCACTCCCAGCCTGTTTCCCACAGCTCTGCTCCTCTCCCAGCCTGTTTAACACAGCTCTTCTCCACCCCCAGCCTGTTTCACACAGCTCTGCTCCACTCCCGGCATGTTTCACACAGCTCTGCTCTCCTCCCGGCCTGTTTCACACAGCTCTGCTCCACTCCCAGCCTGTTTCACACAGCTCTGCTCTACTCGCGGCCTGTTTCACAATGCTCCACTCCCGGCCTGTTTCACACAGCTCTGCTCCACTCCCGGCCTGTTTCCCACAGCTCTCCTCCACTTCCGGCCTGTTTCCGACAACTCTGCTCCACTCCCGGACTGTTTCCCACAGCTCTGCTCCACTCCCGGCCTGTTTCAGGAAGCTCTGCTCCACTCCCGGCTTGTATCCCACTGCACTCCTCCACTCCCGGCGTGTTTCACACAGCTTTGCACCACTCCCGGCCTGTTTCCCACAGCTCTGCTCCTCTCCCGGCCTGTTTCACACAGCTCTGCTCCCGGCCTATTTCACACAGCACTGCTCCACTCCCGGCCTGTTTCACACAGCTCTGCTCCACTCCCGGCCTTTTTCACACTGCTCTGCTCCCCTCCCGGCCTGTTTCATACATCTCTGCACCACTTCCGACCTGTTTCACACAGCTCTTCTCCACTCCCGGCCTGTTTCACACAGCTCTGCTCCACTCCCGGCCTGTTTCAGACAGCTCTGCTCCTCTCCCGGCTTGTTTCCCACTGCTCTCCTCAACTTCCGGCCTGTTTCCGACAACTCTGCTCCACTCCCGGACTGTTTCCCACAGCTCTGCTCCACTTCCGGCCTGTTTCACACAGCTCTGCTCCACTCCCGCCCTGTTTCAGGCAGCTCTGCTCCACTCCCGGCCTGTTTCACACAGCTCTGCTCCACTCCCGGCCTGTTTCACACAGCTCTGCTCCACTCCCGGCCTGTTTCCCACAGCTCTGCTCCACTCCCGGCCTCTTTCCCACAGCTCTGCGCCACTCCCGACCTGTTTCACATAGCTCTGCTCCACTCCCGGCCTGTTTCCCACAGCTCTGCTCCACTCCCGGCCTGATTCCCACAGCTCTGCTCCACTCCCGGCCTGTTTCACACAGCTCTGCTCTACTCCCAGCCTGTTTCACACTGCTCTGTTCCACTCCCGGCCTGTTTCACACTCCTACACTCCCGGCCTGTTTCGCACAGCTCTGCTCCACTCCCGGCCTGTTTCCCACAGCTCTGCTCCACTCCCGGCCTGTTTCCCACAGCTCTGCTCCACTTCCGGCCTTTTTCACACTGCTCTGCTCCACTCCCGGCCTGTTTCACACAGCTCTGCTCTGCTCCCGGCCTGTATCACACTGCTCTGCTCCTCTCCCAGCCTGGTTCACACTGCTCTGCTCCACTTCAGGCCTGTTTCACGCTCCTTTGCTCCACTTCTGGCCTGTTTCACACAGCTCTGCTCCAATCCCGGCCTGTTTCACACTGCTCTGCTCTACTCGCGGCCTGTTTCACACTGCTCTGCTCCACTCCTGGCCTGTTTCCCACTGCACTGCTCGCGTCCTGTTTCACACAGCTCTGCTCCACTCCCGGCCTGTTTCACACAGCTTTGCTTCACTCCCGGCCTTTTCACGCTGCTCTCCTCCAATCCCAGCCTGTTTCCCACAGCTCTGCTCCACTCCCAGCCTGTTTCCCACAGCTCTGCTCCACTCCCGGCCTGTTTCACGCTGCTCTGCTCCACTCCGGGCCTGTTTCACACAGCTCTGCTCCACGCCCGGCCTGTTTCCCATAGCTCTGCTCCACTCACGGCCTGTTTCCCACTGCTCTACTCCACTCACGGCCTGTTTCCCACAGCTCTGTTCCAATTCCGGCCTGTTTCCCACAGCTCTGCTCCAATTCCGGCCTGTTTCCCACTGCTCTACTCCACTCACGGCCTGTTTCCCACAGCTCTGCTCCACTCCTGGCCTGTTTCCCACAGCTCGGCTCCACTCACGGCCTGTTTCCCACTGCTCTTCTCCACTCACGGCCCGTTTCCCACAGCTCTGCTCCAATCCCGGCTTGTATCCCACTGCACTCCTCCACTCCCGGCGTGTTTCACACAGCTTTGCACCACTCCCGGCCTGTTTCCCACAGCTCTGCTCCTCTCCCGGCCTGTTTCACACAGCTCTGCTCCCGGCCTATTTCACACAGCACTGCTCCACTCCCGGCCTGTTTCACACAGCTCTGCTCCACTCCCGGCCTTTTTCACACTGCTCTGCTCCCCTCCCGGCCTGTTTCACACATCTCTGCACCACTTCCGGCCTGTTTCACACAGCTCTTCTCCACCCCCGGCCTGTTTCACACAGCTCTGCTCCACTCCCGGCCTGTTTCAGACAGCTCTGCTCCTCTCCCGGCTTGTTTCCCACTGCTCACCTCAACTTCCGGCCTGTTTCCGACAACTCTGCTCCACTCCCGGACTGTTTCCCACAGCTCTGCTCCACTTCCGGCCTGTTTCACACAGCTCTGCTCCACTCCCGCCCTGTTTCAGGCAGCTCTGCTCCACTCCCGGCTTGTTTCCCACTGCTCTCCTCCACTCCCGGCCTGTTTTACACAGCTTTGCACCACTCCCGGCCTGTTTCCCACAGCTCTGCTCCACTCCCGGCCTGTTTCCCACAGCTCTGCTCTGCTCCCGGCCTGTTTCACACAGCTCTGCTCCACTCCCAGCCTGTTTCACACAGCTCTGCTCCTGGCCTGTTTCCCACAGCTCTACTCTGCTCCCGGCCTGTTTCACACAGCTCTGCTCCACTCCCGGCGTGTTTCACACAGACCTGCTCCGCTCCCGGCCTGTTTCACACAGCTCTACTCCGCTCCCGGCCTGTTTCACACAGCTCTGCTCCGCTCCCGGCCTGTTTCACACAGCTCTGCTCTGCTCCCGTCCTGTTTCCCACAGCTCTGCTCCCGGCCTGTTTCACACAGCTCTGTTCCACTTCCAGCTTTTTTCACTCAGCTCTGCTCCACTCCCGGCCTGCTTCCCACAGCTCTGCTCCACTTCCGGCTTGTTTCACGCTCCTTTGCTCCACTCCCGGCCTGTTTCCCACAGCTCTGCCCCACTTCCGGCCTTTATCACGCTCCTTTGCTCCACTTCTGGCCTGTTTCACGCTCCTTTGCTCCACTACGGGCCTGTTTCACACTGCTGCACCCCCGGCAGGTTTCCCAAAGCTCTGCTCCACTCCCAGCCTATTTTCCACTGCTCTGCTGGACTTCCGGCATGTTTCACGCTCCTTTGCTCCACTCCCAGTCTGTTTCACAGAGCTCTGCTCCACTCCCAGTCTGCGTCACACAGCTCTGCTCCACTCCCGGCCTGTTTCCCACAGCTCTGCTCCACTTCCGGCCTGTTTCACGCTGCTCTGCTCCACTCCCGGCCTGTTTCACACAGCTCTGCTCCACTCCCGGCCTGTTTTGCACAGCTCTGCTCCACTCCCGGCCTGTTTCGCACAGCTCTGCTCCTCTCCCAGCCTGTTTCACACAGCTCTTCTCCACCCCCGGCCTGTTTCACACAGCTCTGCTCCACTCCCGGCATGTTTCACACAGCTCTGCTCCCCTCCCGGCCTGTTTCACACAGCTCTGCTCCACTCCCGGCCTGTTTCCCACAGCTCTGCTCTACTCGCGGCCTGTTTCACAATGCTCCACTCCCGGCCTGTTTCACACAGCTCTGCTCCACTCCCGGCCTGTTTCCCACAGCTCTCCTCCACTTCCGGCCTGTTTCCGAAAACTCTGCTCCACTCCCGGACTGTTTCCCACAGCTCTGCTCCACTCCCGCCCTGTTTCAGGCAGCTCTGCTCCACTCCCGGCTTGTATCCCACTGCACTCCTCCACTCCCGGCGTGTTTCACACAGCTTTGCACCACTCCCGGACTGTTTCCCACAGCTCTGCTCCTCTCCCGGCCTGTTTCACACAGCTCTGCTCCCGGCCTATTTCACACAGCACTGCTCCACTCCCGGCCTGTTTCACACAGCTCTGCTCCACTCCCGGCCTTTTTCACACTGCTCTGCTCCCCTCCCGGCCTGTTTCACACATCTCTGCACCACTTCCGGCCTGTTTCACACAGCTCTTCTCCACTCCCGGCCTGTTTCACACAGCTCTGCTCCACTCCCGGCCTGTTTCAGACAGCTCTGCTGCTTTCCCGGCTTGTTTCCCACTGCTCTCCTCAACTTCCGGCCTGTTTCCGACAACTCTGCTCCACTCCCGGACTGTTTCCCACAGCTCTGCTCCACTTCCGGCCTGTTTCACACAGCTCTGCTCCACTCCCGCCCTGTTTCATGCAGCTCTGCTCCACTCCTGGCTTGTTTCCCACTGCTCTCCTCCACTCCCGGCCTGTTTTACACAGCTTTGCACCACTCCCAGCCTGTTTCCCACAGCTCGGCTCCTCTCCCGGCCTGTTTGACACACCTCTGCTCCCGGCCTATTTCACACAGCAGTGCTTCACTCCCGGCCTGTTTCACACAGCTTTGCACCACTCCCGGCCTGTTTCCCACAGCTCTGCTCCACTCCCGGCCTGTTTCAAACTGCTCTGCTCCCGGCCTGTTTCACACAGCTCTGCTCCACTCCAGGCCTGTTTCACACAGCTCTGCTCCACTCCCGGCCTGTTTCCCAAAGCTCTGCTCCACTCCCGGCCTGTTTCACATAGCTCTGCTCCACTCCCGGCCTGTTTCCCACAGCTCTGCTCCACTCCCGGCCTGTTTCACATAGCTCTGCTCCACTCCCGGCCTGTTTCCCACAGTTCTGCTCCACTCCCGGCCTGTTTCACACTGCTCCAATCCCGGCCTGTTTCACACAGCTCTGCTCAACTCCCGGCCTGTTTCACACAGCTCTGCTCCACTCCCGGCCTGTTTCCCACAGCTCTGCTCCACTCCCGGCCTGTTTCCCACAGCTCTGCTCCACTCCCGGCCAGTTTCCCACAGCTCTGCGCCACTCCCGGCCTGTTTCACATAGCTCTGCGCCACTCCCGGCCTGTTTCACATAGCTCTGCTCCACTCCCGCCCTGTTTCAGGCAGCTCTGCTCCACTCCCGGCCTGTTTCACACAGCTCTGCTCCACTCCCGGCCTGTTTCACACAGCTCTGCTCCACTCCCGGCCTGTTTCCCACAGCTCTGCTCCACTCCCGGCCTCTTTCCCACAGCTCTGCGCCACTCCCGACCTGTTTCACATAGCTCTGCTCCACTCCCGGCCTGTTTCCCACAGCTCTGCTCCACTCCCGGCCTGATTCCCACAGCTCTGCTCCACTCCCGGCCTGTTTCACACAGCTCTGCTCTACTCCCAGCCTGTTTCACACTGCTCTGTTCCACTCCCGGCCTGTTTCACACTCCTACACTCCCGGCCTGTTTCGCACAGCTCTGCTCCACTCCCGGCCTGTTTCCCACAGCTCTGCTCCACTCCCGGCCTGTTTCCCACAGCTCTGCTCCACTTCCGGCCTTTTTCACACTGCTCTGCTCCACTCCCGGCCTGTTTCACACAGCTCTGCTCTGCTCCCGGCCTGTATCACACTGCTCTGCTCCTCTCCCAGCCTGGTTCACACTGCTCTGCTCCACTTCAGGCCTGTTTCACGCTCCTTTGCTCCACTTCCGGCCTGTTTCACACAGCTCTGCTCCAATCCCGGCCTGTTTCACACTGCTCTGCTCTACTCGCGGCCTGTTTCACACAGCTCTGCTCCACTCCTGGCCTGTTTCCCACTGCACTGCTCGCGTCCTGTTTCACACAGCTCTGCTCCACTCCCGGCCTGTTTCACACAGCTTTGCTTCACTCCCGGCCTTTTCACGCTGCTCTCCTCCAATCCCAGCCTGTTTCCCACAGCTCTGCTCCACTCCCAGCCTGTTTCCCACGGCTCTGCTCCACTCCCGGCCTGTTTCACGCTGCTCTGCTCCACTCCGGGCCTGTTTCACACAGCTCTGCTCCACGCCCGGCCTGTTTCCCATAGCTCTGCTCCACTCACGGCCTGTTTCCCACTGCTCTACTCCACTCACGGCCTGTTTCCCACAGCTCTGTTCCAATTCCGGCCTGTTTCCCACAGCTCTGCTCCAATTCCGGCCTGTTTCCCACTGCTCTACTCCACTCACAGCCTGTTTCCCACAGCTCTGCTCCACTCCTGGCCTGTTTCCCACAGCTCGGCTCCACTCACGGCCTGTTTCCCACTGCTCTTCTCCACTCACGGCCCGTTTCCCACAGCTCTGCTCCAATCCCGGCTTGTATCCCACTGCACTCCTCCACTCCCGGCGTGTTTCACACAGCTTTGCACCACTCCCGGCCTGTTTCCCACAGCTCTGCTCCTCTCCCGGCCTGTTTCACACAGCTCTGCTCCCGGCCTATTTCACACAGCACTGCTCCACTCCCGGCCTGTTTCACACAGCTCTGCTCCACTCCCGGCCTTTTTCACACTGCTCTGCTCCCCTCCCGGCCTGTTTCACACATCTCTGCACCACTTCCGGCCTGTTTCACACAGCTCTTCTCCACCCCCGGCCTGTTTCACACAGCTCTGCTCCACTCCCGGCCTGTTTCAGACAGCTCTGCTCCTCTCCCGGCTTGTTTCCCACTGCTCACCTCAACTTCCGGCCTGTTTCCGACAACTCTGCTCCACTCCCGGACTGTTTCCCACAGCTCTGCTCCACTTCCGGCCTGTTTCACACAGCTCTGCTCCACTCCCGCCCTGTTTCAGGCAGCTCTGCTCCACTCCCGGCTTGTTTCCCACTGCTCTCCTCCACTCCCGGCCTGTTTTACACAGCTTTGCACCACTCCCGGCCTGTTTCCCACAGCTCTGCTCCACTCCCGGCCTGTTTCCCACAGCTCTGCTCTGCTCCCGGCCTGTTTCACACAGCTCTGCTCCACTCCCAGCCTGTTTCACACAGCTCTGCTCCTGGCCTGTTTCCCACAGCTCTACTCTGCTCCCGGCCTGTTTCACACAGCTCTGCTCCACTCCCGGCGTGTTTCACACAGACCTGCTCCGCTCCCGGCCTGTTTCACACAGCTCTACTCCGCTCCCGGCCTGTTTCACACAGCTCTGCTCCGCTCCCGGCCTGTTTCACACAGCTCTGCTCTGCTCCCGTCCTGTTTCCCACAGCTCTGCTCCCGGCCTGTTTCACACAGCTCTGTTCCACTTCCAGCTTTTTTCACTCAGCTCTGCTCCACTCCCGGCCTGCTTCCCACAGCTCTGCTCCACTTCCGGCTTGTTTCACGCTCCTTTGCTCCACTCCCGGCCTGTTTCCCACAGCTCTGCCCCACTTCCGGCCTTTATCACGCTCCTTTGCTCCACTTCTGGCCTGTTTCACGCTCCTTTGCTCCACTACGGGCCTGTTTCACACTGCTGCACCCCCGGCAGGTTTCCCAAAGCTCTGCTCCACTCCCAGCCTATTTTCCACTGCTCTGCTGGACTTCCGGCATGTTTCACGCTCCTTTGCTCCACTCCCAGTCTGTTTCACAGAGCTCTGCTCCACTCCCAGTCTGCGTCACACAGCTCTGCTCCACTCCCGGCCTGTTTCCCACAGCTCTGCTCCACTTCCGGCCTGTTTCACGCTGCTCTGCTCCACTCCCGACCTGTTTCACACAGCTCTGCTCCACTCCCGGCCTGTTTTGCACAGCTCTGCTCCACTCCCGGCCTGTTTCGCACAGCTCTGCTCCTCTCCCAGCCTGTTTCACACAGCTCTTCTCCACCCCCGGCCTGTTTCACACAGCTCTGCTCCACTCCCGGCATGTTTCACACAGCTCTGCTCCCCTCCCGGCCTGTTTCACACAGCTCTGCTCCACTCCCGGCCTGTTTCACACAGCTCTGCTCTACTCGCGGCCTGTTTCACAATGCTCCACTCCCGGCCTGTTTCACACAGCTCTGCTCCACTCCCGGCCTGTTTCCCACAGCTCTCCTCCACTTCCGGCCTGTTTCCGACAACTCTGCTCCACTCCCGGACTGTTTCCCACAGCTCTGCTCCACTCCCGCCCTGTTTCAGGCAGCTCTGCTCCACTCCCGGCTTGTATCCCACTGCACTCCTCCACTCCCGGCGTGTTTCACACAGCTTTGCACCACTCCCGGCCTGTTTCCCACAGCTCTGCTCCTCTCCCGGCCTGTTTCACACAGCTCTGCTCCCGGCCTATTTCACACAGCACTGCTCCACTCCCGGCCTGTTTCACACAGCTCTGCTCCACTCCCGGCCTTTTTCACACTGCTCTGCTCCCCTCCCGGCCTGTTTCACACATCTCTGCACCACTTCCGGCCTGTTTCACACAGCTCTTCTCCACTCCGGGCCTGTTTCACACAGCTCTGCTCCACTCCCGGCCTGTTTCAGACAGCTCTGCTCCTTTCCCGGCTTGTTTCCCACTGCTCTTCTCAACTTCCGGCCTGTTTCCGACAACTCTGCTCCACTCCCGGACTGTTTCCCACAGCTCTGCTCCACTTCCGGCCTGTTTCACACAGCTCTGCTCCACTCCCGCCCTGTTTCATGCAGCTCTGCTCCACTCCCGGCTTGTTTCCCACTGCTCTCCTCCACTCCCCACCTGTTTTACACAGCTTTGCACCACTCCCAGCCTGTTTCCCACAGCTCGGCTCCTCTCCCGGCCTGTTTCACACACCTCTGCTCCCGGCCTATTTCACACAGCACTGCTACACTCCCGGCCTGTTTCACACAGCTCTGCTCCACTCGCGGCCTGTTTCCCACAGCTCTGCTCCACTTGCGACCTGTTTCACACAGCTCTGCTCCACTCCCGGCCTGTTTCAGGCAGCTCTGCTCCACTCCCGGCTTGTTTCCCACAGCTCTCCTCCACTCCCGGTCTGTTTCACACAGCTTTGCACCACTCCCGGCCTGTTTCCCACAGCTCTGCTCCACTCCCGGCCTGTTTCAAACTGCTCTGCTGCCGGCCTGTTTCACACAGCTCTGCTCCACTCCAGGCCTGTTTCACACAGCTCTGCTCCACTCCCGGCCTGTTTCCCAAAGCTCTGCTCCACTCCCGGCCTGTTTCACATAGCTCTGCTCCACTCCCGGCCTGTATCCCACAGCTCTGCTCCACTCCCGGCCTGTTTCACACAGCTCTGCTCCACTCCCGGCCTGTTTCCCACAGTTCTGCTCCACTCCCGGCCTGTTTCACACTGCTCCGATCCCGGCCTGTTTCACACAGCTCTGCTCCACTCCCGGCCTGTTTCACACAGCTCTGCTCCACTCCCGGCCTGTTTCCCACAGCTCTGCTCCACTCCCGGCCTGTTTCCCACAGCTCTGCTCCACTCCCGGCCAGTTTCCCACAGCTCTGCGCCACTCCCGGCCTGTTTCACATAGCTCTGCTCCACTCCCGGCCTGTTTCCCACAGCTCTGTTCTACTCCCGGCCTGTTTCACACTCCTACACTCCCGGCCTGTTTCGCACAGCTCTGCTCCACTCCCGGCCTGTTTCCCACAGCTCTGCTCTACTCATGGCCTGTTTCCCACAGCTCTGCTCCACTTCCGGCCTTTTTCACACTGCTCTGCTCCACTCCCGGCCTGTTTCACACAGCTCTGCTCTGCTCCCGGCCTGCATCACACTGCTCTGCTCCTCTCCCAGCCTGGTTCACACTGCTCTGCTCCACTTCAGGCCTGTTTCACGCTCCTTTGCTCCACTTCCGGCCTGTTTCACACAGCTCTGATCCAATCCCGGCCTGTTTCACACTGCTCTGCTCTACTCGCGGCCTGTTTCACACAGCTCTGCTCCACTCCTGGCCTGTTTCCCACTGCACTGCTCGCGTCCTGTTTCACACAGCTCTGCTCCACTCCCGGCCTGTTTCACACAGCTTTGCTTCACTCCCGGCCTTTTCACGCTGCTCTGCTCCAATCCCAGCCTGTTTCCCACAGCTCTGCTCCACTCCCAGCCTGTTTCCCACAGCTCTGCTCCACTCCCGGCCTGTTTCACGCTGCTCTGCTCCACTCCGGGCCTGTTTCACACAGCTCTGCTCCACGCCCGGCCTGTTTCCCATAGCTCTGCTCCACTCACGGCCTGTTTCCCACTGCTCTACTCCACTCACGGCCTGTTTCCCACAGCACTGTTCCAATTCCGGCCTGTTTCCCACAGCTCTGCTCCAATTCCGGCCTGTTTCCCACTGCTCTACTCCACTCACGGCCTGTTTCCCACAGCTCTGCTCCACTCCTGGCCTGTTTCCCATAGCTCGGCTCCACTCACGGCCTGTTTCCCACTGCTCTTCTCCACTCACGGCCTGTTTCCCACAGCTCTGCTCCAATCCCGGCCTGTTTCCCACTGCTCTACTCCACTCACGGCCTGTTTCCCACAGCTCTGCTCCAATTCCGGCCTGTTTCACACGGTTCTGCTCTACTCGCGGCCTGTTTCACACAGCTCTGCTCGCGTCCTTTTTCACACAGCTCTGCTCCACTACCGGCCTGTTTCATGCTCCTTTGCTCCACTACCGGCCTGTTTCACACAGCTCTGCTCCACTCCCGGCCTGTTTCCCACAGCTCTGCTCCACTCCCGGCCTGTTTCCCACAGCTCTGCTCTGCTCCCGGCCTGTTTAACACAGCTCTGCTCCACTCCCAGCCTGTTTCACACAGCTCTGCTCCTGGCCTGTTTCCCACAGCTCTACTCTGCTCCCGGCCTGTTTCACACAGCTCTGCTCCACTCCCGGCCTGTTTCACACAGCCCTGCTCTGCTCCCGGCCTGTTTCACACAGCTCTACTCTGCTCCCGGCCTGTTTCACACAGCTCTGCTCCGCTCCCGGCCTGTTTCACACAGCTCTGCTCTGCTCCCGTCCTGTTTCCCACAGCTCTGCTCCCGGCCTGTTTCACACAGCTCTGTTCCACTTCCAGCTTGTTTCACTCAGCTCTGCTCCACTCCCGGCCTGTTTCCCACAGCTCTGCTCCACTTCCGGCTTGTTTCACGCTCCTTTGCTCCACTCCCGGCCTGTTTCCCACAGCTCTGCCCCACTTCCGGCCTTTATCACGCTCCTTTGCTCCACTTCTGGCCTGTTTCACGCTCCTTTGCTCCACTACGGGCCTGTTTCACACTGCTGCACCCCCGGCAGGTTTCCCAAAGCTCTGCTCCACTCCCAGCCTATTTTCCACTGCTCTGCTGGACTTCCGGCATGTTTCACGCTCTTTTGCTCCACTCCCAGTCTGTTTCACAGAGCTCTGCTCCACTCCCAGTCTGCGTCACACAGCTCTGCTCCACTCCCGGCCTGTTCCCCACAGCTCTGCTCCACTTCCGGCCTGTTTCATGCTGCTCTGCTCCACTCCCGGCCTGTTTCACACAGCTCTGCACCACTCCCGGCCTGTTTTGCACAGCTCTGCTCCACTCCCGGCCTGTTTCGCACAGCTCTGCTCCTCTCCCAGCCTGTTTCACACAGCTCTTCTCCACCCCCGGCCTGTTTCACACAGCTCTGGTCCACTCCCGGCCTGTTTCAGAAAGCTCTGCTCCACTCCCGGCATGTTTCACAAAGCTCTGCTCCCCTCCCGGCCTGTTTCACACAGCTCTGCTCCACTCCCGGCCTGTTTCACACAGCTCTGCTCTACTCGCGGCCTGTTTCACAATGCTCCACTCCCGGCCTGTTTCACACAGCTCTGCTCCACTCCCGGCCTGTTTCCCACAGCTCTGCTCCACTTCCGACCTGTTTCACACAGCTCTGCTCCACTACCGGCCTGTTTCAGACAGCTCTGCTCCTCTCCCGGCTTGTTTCCCACTGCTCTCCTCCACTTCCAGCCTGTTTCCGACAACTCTGCTCCACTCCCGGACTGTTTCCCACAGCTCTGCTCCACTCCCGGCCTGTTTCAGGCAGCTCTGCTCCACTCCCGGCTTGTATCCCACTGCACTCCTCCACTCCCGGCGTGTTTCACACAGCTTTGCACCACTCCCGGCCTGTTTCCCACAGCTCTGCTCCTCTCCCGGCCTGTTTCACACAGCTCTGCTCCCGGCCTACTTCACACAGCACTGCTCCACTCCCGGCCTGTTTCACACAGCTCTGCTCCACTCCCGGCCTTTTTCACACTGCTCTGCTCCCCTCCCGGCCTGTTTCACACATCTCTGCACCACTTCCGGCCTGTTTCACACAGCTCTTCTCCACCCCCGGCCTGTTTCACACAGCTCTGCTCCACTCCCGGCCTGTTTCAGACAGCTCTGCTCCTCTCCCGGCTTGTTTCCCACTGCTCTCCTCAACTTCCGGCCTGTTTCCGACAACTCTGCTCCACTCCCGGACTGTTTCCCACAGCTCTGCTCCACTTCCGGCCTGTTTCACACAGCTCTGCTCTACTCCAGCCCTGTTTCAGGCAGCTCTGCTCCACTCCCGGCTTGTTTCCCACTGCTCTCCTCCACTCCCGGCCTGTTTTACACAGCTTTGCACCACTCCCGGCCTGTTTCCCACAGCTCTGCTCCACTCCCGGCCTGTTTCCCACAGCTCTGCTCTGCTCCCGGCCTGTTTCACACAGCTCTGCTCCACTCCCAGCCTGTTTCACACAGCTCTGCTCCTGGCCTGTTTCCCACAGCTCTACTCTGCTCCCGGCCTGTTTCACACAGCTCTGCTCCACTCCCGGCCTGTTTCACACAGCCCTGCTCTGCTCCCGGCCTGTTTCACACAGCTCTACTCTGCTCCCGGCCTGTTTCACACAGCTCTGCTCCGCTCCCGGCCTGTTTCACACAGCTCTGCTCTGCTCCCGTCCTGTTTCCCACAGCTCTGCTCCCGGCCTGTTTCACACAGCTCTGTTCCACTTCCAGCTTGTTTCACTCAGCTCTGCTCCACTCCCGGCCTGTTTCCCACAGCTCTGCTCCACTTCCGGCTTGTTTCACGCTCCTTTGCTCCACTCCCGGCCTGTTTCCCACAGCTCTGCCCCACTTCCGGCCTTTATCACGCTCCTTTGCTCCACTTCTGGCCTGTTTCACGCTCCTTTGCTCCACTACGGGCCTGTTTCACACTGCTGCACCCCCGGCAGGTTTCCCAAAGCTCTGCTCCACTCCCAGCCTATTTTCCACTGCTCTGCTGGACTTCCGGCATGTTTCACGCTCCTTTGCTCCACTCCCAGTCTGTTTCACAGAGCTCTGCTCCACTCCCAGTCTGCGTCACACAGCTCTGCTCCACTCCCGGCGTGTTTCACACAGCTTTGCACCACTCCCGGCCTGTTTCCCACAGCTCTGCTCCTCTCCCGGCCTGTTTCACACAGCTCTGCTCCCGGCCTATTTCACACAGCACTGCTCCACTCCCGGCCTGTTTCACACAGCTCTGCTCCACTCCAGGCCTTTTTCACACTGCTCTGCTCCCCTCCCGGCCTGTTTCACACATCTCTGCACCACTTCCGGCCTGTTTCACACAGCCCTTCTCCACCCCCGGCCTGTTTCACACAGCTCTGCTCCACTCCCGGCCTGTTTCAGACAGCTCTGCTCCTCTCCCGGCTTGTTTCCCACTGCTCTCCTCAACTTCCGGCCTGTTTCCGACAACTCTGCTCCACTCCCGGACTGTTTCCCACAGCTCTGCTCCACTTCCGGCCTGTTTCACACAGCTCTGCTCCACTCCCGGCCTGTTTCACACAGCTCTGCTCTACTCGCGGCCTGTTTCACAATGCTCCACTCCCGGCCTGTTTCACACAGCTCTGCTCCACTCCCGGACTGTTTCCCACAGCTCTGCTCCACTTCCGACCTGTTTCACACAGCTCTGCTCCACTACCGGCCTGCTTCAGACAGTTCTGCTCCTCTCCCGGCTTGTTTCCCACTGCTCTCCTCCACTTCCGGCCTGTTTCCGACAACTCTGCTCCACTCCCGGACTGTTTCCCACAGCTCTGCTCCACTCCCGGCCTGTTTCAAGCAGCTCTGCTCCACTCCCGGCTTGTATCCCACTGCACTCCTCCACTCCCGGCGTGTTTCACACAGCTCTGCTCCACTCCCGGACTTTTTCACACTGCTCTGCTCCCCTCCCGGCCTGTTTCACACATCTCTGCACCACTTCCGGCCTGTTTCACACAGCTCTTCTCCACTCCCGGCCTGTTTCACACAGCTCTGCTCCACTCCCGGCCTGTTTCAGAAAGCTCTGCTCCTCTCCCGGCTTGTTTCCCACTGCTCTCCTCAACTTCCGGCCTGTTTCCGACAACTCTGCACCACTCCCAGCCTGTTTCCAACTGCTCTGCACCACTCCCGGCCTGTTTCCCACAGCTCTGCACCACTCCCAGCCTGTTTCACACAACTCTGCTCCACTCCCAGCCTGTTTCCCACTGCTCTGCTCTGCTCCCGGCCTGTCTCTCACAGCTCTGCTCCACTCCCGGCCTGTTTCCCACAGCTCTGCTCTGCTCCCGTCCTGTTTCCCATAGCTCTGCTCCACTCCCGGCCTGGTTCACTCAGCTCTGCTCCACTCCCGGCCTGTTTCTCACAGCTCTGCTCCACTCCCAGCCTGTTTCACTCAGCTCTGCTCCACTCCCGGCCTGTTTCACGCTGCTCTGCTCCACTCCCGGCCTGTTTCCCACAGCTCTGCTCTGCTCCCGGCCTGTTTCCCACAGCGCTGCTCCACTCCCAGCTTGTTTCACAATGCGCCACTCCCGGCCTGTTTTCCGCTGCTCTGATCCACTCTCGGCCTGTTTCCCACAGCTCTGCTCTGCTCCCGGTCTGTTTCCCACAGCTCTGCTCCACTCCCGGTCTGTTTCACACTGCGCCACTCCCGGCCTGTTTCCCACAGCTCTGCTCCACTTCCGGCCTGTTTCCCACAGCTCTGCTCCGCTTCCGGCCTGCTTCCCACAGCTCTGCTCCACTTCCGGTCTGTTTCAAACAGCTCTGCTCCACTTCCGGCCTGTTTCCCACAGCTCTGCTCCACTCCCGGACTGTTTCAGACAGCTCTGCTCCACTCCCGGCTTGTTTCCCACTGCTCTCCTCCACTTCCGGCCTGTTTCCGACAGCTCTGCTCCACTCCCGGCCTGTTTCCCACAGCTCTGCTCCACTCCCGGCCGGTTTCACGCTCCTTTGCTCCACTCCCGGCCTGTTTCCCACAGCTCTGCTCCACTCGCTGCCTGTTTCACGCTCCTTTGCTGCACTCCCGGCCTGATTCACACAGCTCTGCTCCTCTTCCAGCCTGTTTCACACAGCTCTGCTCAACTTACAGCCTGTTTCACACAGCTCTGCTCCACTTCCAGCCTGTTTCACACAGCTCTGCTCCACTTCCAGCCAGTTTCGCACAGCTCTGCTCCACTCATGGCCTGTTTCACACTGCTCTGCTCCACTTCTGGCCTGTTTCACGCTCCTTTGCTCCCGGCTTATTTCTCACAGCTCTGCACCACTCCCAGTATGTTTCACTCAGCTCTGCTCCACTCCCAGTCTGTTTCACTCATCTCTGCTCCACTCCCGGCCTGTTTCACACAGCTCTGCTCTACTCCCGACCTGTTTGACACAGCTCGGCTCCACTCCCGGCATGTTTCACTCTGCACCACTCCCGGCCTGTTTCACACAGCTCTGCTCCACTCGCGGCCTGTTTCCCACAGCTCTGCTCCACTCCCGGCATGTTTCACTCTGCACCACTCCCAGCCTGTTTCACACAGCTCTGCACCACTCCTGGCCTGTTTCACACAGCTCTGCACCACTCCCGGCCTGTTTCACACAGCTCTGCTCCACTCCCGGCCTGTTTCACACAGCTCTGCACCACTCCCGGCCTGTTTCGCACAGCTCTGCACCACTCCCGGCCTGTTTCGCACAGCTCTGCACCACTCCCGACCTGTTTCACACAGCTCTGCTCCGGGCCTGCTTCACACAGCTCTGCTCCACTCCCAGCCTGTTTCACACAGCTCTGCTTCACTCCCGGCCATTTCCGACAGCTCTGCTCCAATCCCGGCCTGTTTCCCACAGCTCTGCTACACTCCCGGCCTGTTTCTGACAGCTCTGCTCCACTCCCGGCTTGTTTCCCACTGCTCTCCTCCATTTCCGGCCTGTTTCACGCTCCTTTGCTCCACTCCCGGTCTGTTTCCCACAGCTCAGCACTACTCCCGGCCTGTTTCCCACAGCTCTGCACCACTCCCAGCCTTTTTCACACAGCTCTGCTCCACTCCCGGCCAGTTTCAGGCAGCTCTGCTCCACTCCCGGCTTGTATCCCACTGCTCTCCTCCACTCCCGGCCTGTTTCACACAGCTTTGCACCACTCCCGGCCTGCTTCCCACAGCTCTGCTCCTCTCCCGGCCTGTGTCACACAGCTCTGCTCCCGGCCTATTTCACACAGCACGGCTCCACTCCCGGCCTGTTTCACTCAGCTCTGCTCCTCTCCCAGCCTGTTTCACACAGCTCTTCTCCAACCCCGGCCTGTTTCACACAGCTCTGGTCCACTCCCGGCCTGTTTCAGAAAGCTCTGCTCCACTCCCGGCATGTTTCACAAAGCTCTGCTCCCCTCCCGGCCTGTTTCACACAGCTCTGCTCCACTCCCGGCCTGTTTCACACAGCTCTGCTCTACTCGCGGCCTGTTTCACAATGCTCCACTCCCGGCCTGTTTCACACAGCTCTGCTCCACTCCCGGCCTGTTTCCCACAGCTCTGCTCCACTTCCGACCTGTTTCACACAGCTCTGCTCCACTACCGGCCTGTTTCAGACAGCTCTGCTCCTCTCCCGGCTTGTTTCCCACTGCTCTCCTCCACTTCCAGCCTGTTTCCGACAACTCTGCTCCACTCCCGGACTGTTTCCCACAGCTCTGCTCCACTCCCGGCCTGTTTCAGGCAGCTCTGCTCCACTCCCGGCTTGTATCCCACTGCACTCCTCCACTCCCGGCGTGTTTCACACAGCTTTGCACCACTCCCGGCCTGTTTCCCACAGCTCTGCTCCTCTCCCGGCCTGTTTCACACAGCTCTGCTCCCGGCCTATTTCACACAGCACTGCTCCACTCCCGGCCTGTTTCACACAGCTCTGCTCCACTCCCGGCCTTTTTCACACTGCTCTGCTCCCCTCCCGGCCTGTTTCACACATCTCTGCACCACTTCCGGCCTGTTTCACACAGCTCTTCTCCACCCCCGGCCTGTTTCACACAGCTCTGCTCCACTCCCGGCCTGTTTCAGACAGCTCTGCTCCTCTCCCAGCTTGTTTCCCACTGCTCTCCTCAACTTCCGGCCTGTTTCCGACAACACTGCTCCACTCCCGGACTGTTTCCCACAGCTCTGCTCCACTTCCGGCCTGTTTCACACAGCTCTGCTCCACTCCCGCCCTGTTTCAGGCAGCTCTGCTCCACTCCCGGCTTGTTTCCCACTGCTCTCCTCCACTCCCAGCCTGTTTTACACAGCTTTGCACCACTCCCGGCCTGTTTCCCACAGCTCTGCTCCACTCCCGGCCTGTTTCCCACAGCTCTGCTCTGCTCCCGGCCTGTTTCACACAGCTCTGCTCCACTCCCAGCCTGTTTCACACAGCTCTGCTCCTGGCCTGTTTCCCACAGCTCTACTCTGCTCCCGGCCTGTTTCACACAGCTCTGCTCCACTCCCGGCCTGTTTCACACAGCCCTGCTCTGCTCTCGGCCTGTTTCACACAGCTCTACTCCGCTCCCGGCCTGTTTCACACAGCTCTGCTCCGCTCCCGGCCTGTTTCACACAGCTCTGCTCTGCTCCCGTCCTGTTTCCCACAGCTCTGCTCCCCGCCTGTTTCACACAGCTCTGTTCCACTTCCAGCTTGTTTCACTCAGCTCTGCTCCACTCCCGGCCTGTTTCCCACAGCTCTGCTCCACTTCCGGCTTGTTTCACGCTCCTTTGCTCCACTCCCGGCCTGTTTCCCACAGCTCTGCCCCACTTCCGGCCAGCTTCCGACAACACTGCTCCACTCCCGGACTGTTTCCCACAGCTCTGCTCCACTCCCGGCCAGTTTCAGGCAGCTCTGCTCCACTCCTGGCTTGTAACCCACTGCTCTCCTCCACTCCCGGCCTGTTTCACACAGCTTTGCACCACTCCCGGCCTGCTTCCCACAGCTCTGCTCCTCTCCCGGCCTGTTTCACACAGCTCTGTTCCCGGCCTATTTCACACAGCACGGCTCCACTCCCGGCCTGTTTCCCACAGCTCTGCTCTGCTCCCGTCCTTTTTGCCACAGCTCTGCTCCACTCCCGGCCTGGTTCACTCAGCTCTGCTCCACTCCCGGCCTGTTTCACACAGCTCTTCTCCACTCCTTACCTGTTTCACACAGCTCTGCTTCACTCTCGGCCTGTTTCACACAGCTCTGGTCCCCTCCGGGCCTGTTTCACACAGCTCTGCTCCACTCCCGGCCTGTTTCCCACAGCTCTGCTCTGCTCCCGGCCTGTTTCACACAGCTCTGCACCACTCCCGGCCTGTTTCCCACACCTCTGCTCTGCTCCTGGCCTGTTTCCCGCAGCTCTGCACCCAGCCTGTTTCACACAGCTCTGCTCCACTTCCGGCCTGTTTCCCACAGCTCTGCTCCACTTCCGGCCTGTTTCCGACAGCTCTGCTCCACTCCCGGCCTGTTTCCCACAGCTCTGCTCCACTCCCGGCCTGTTTCAGACAGCTCTGCTCCACTCCCGGCTTGTTTCCCACTGCTCTCCTCCATTTCCGGTCTGTTTCACGCTCCTTTGCTCCACTCCCGGCCTGTTTCCCACAGCTCTGCACCACTCCCAGCCTTTTTCACACAGCTCTGCTCCACTCCCGGCCTGTTTCAGACAGCTCTGCTCCTCTCCCGGCTTGTTTCCCAATGCTCTCCTCCACTTCCGGCCAGTTTCCGACAACACTGCTCCACTCCCGGACTGTTTCCCACAGCTCTGCTCCACTCCTGGCCAGTTTCAGGCAGCTCTGCTCCACTCCCGGCTTGTATCCCACTGCTCTCCTCCACTCCCGGCCTGTTTCACACAGCTTTGCACCACTCCCGGCCTGCTTCCCACAGCTCTGCTCCTCTCCCGGCCTGTTTCACACAGTTCTGCTCCCGGCCTAATTCACACAGCACGGCTCCACTCCCGGCCTGTTTCCCACAGCTCTGCTCTGCTCCCGTCCTGTTTCCCACAGCTCTGCTCCACTCCCGGCCTGGTTAACTCAGCTCTGCTCCACTCCCGGCCTGTTTCTCACAGCTCTGCTCCACTCCCAGCCTGTTTCACTCAGCTCTGCTCCACTCCCGGCCTGTTTCACGCTGCTCTGCTCCACTCCCGGCCTGTTTCCCACAGCGCTGCTCCACTCCCAGCTTGTTTCACACTGCGCCACTCCCGGCCTGTTTTCCGCTGCTCTGATCCACTCCCGGCCTGTTTCCCACAGCTCTGCTCTGCTCCCGGTCTGTTTCCCACAGCTCTGCTCCACTCCCGGTCTGTTTCACACTGCGCCACTCCCGGCCTGTTTCCCACAGCTCTGCTCCACTCCCGGCCTGTTTCCCACAGCTCTGCTCCTCTCCTGGCCGGTTTCCCACAGCTCTGCTCCACTCCCGGCCTGTTTCCCACAGCTCTGCTCCACTCCCGGTATGTTTCACGCTCCTTTGCTCCACTCCCGGCCTGTTTCCCACAGCTCTGCTCCACTCGCTGCCTGTTTCACGCTCCTTTGCTGCACTCCCGGCCTGTTTCACACAGCTCTGCTTCACTTCCAGCCTGTTTCACACAGCTCTGCTCAACTTCGAGCCTGTTTCACACAGCTCTGCTCCACTTCCAGCCTGTTTCACACAGCTCTGCTCCACTTCCAGCCTGTTTCACACAGCTCTGCTCCACTCATGGCCTGTTTCACACTGCTCTGCTCCACCTCTGCCCTGTTTCACGCTCCTTTGCTCCCGGCTTATTTCACGCAGCTCTGCACCACTCCCAGTATGTTTCACGCAGCTCTGCTCCACTCCCAGTCTGTTTCACTCATCTCTGCTCCACTCCCGGCCTGTTTCACACAGCTCTGCTCTACTCCCGGCCTGTTTGACACAGCTCTGCTCCACTCCCGGCATGTTTCACTCTGCACCACTCCCGGCCTGTTTCACACAACTCTGCTCCAATCGCGGCCTGTTTCCCACAGCTCTGCTCCACTCCCGGCATGTTTCACTCTGCACCACTCCCAGCCTGTTTCACACAGCTCTGCACCACTCCCGGCCTGTTTCACATAGCTCTGCTCCACTCCCGGCCTGTTTCACACAGCTCTGCACCACTCCCGGCCTGTTTCACACAGCTCTGCACCACTCCCGGCCTGTTTCACACAGCTCTGCACCACTCCCGGCCTGTTTCACACAGCTCTGCACCACTCCCGGCCTGTTTCACACAGCTCTGCTCCAGGCCTGTTTCACACAGCTCTGCTCCAATCCCGGCCTGTCTTCACACAGCTCTGCTTCACTCCCGGCCTGTTTCACACAGCTCTGCTACACTCCCAGCCTGTTTCACACAGCTCTGCTTCACTCCCGGCCAGTTTCACACAGCTCTTCTCCACTCCCGGCCTGTTTCACACAGCTCTGCTTCACTCCCGGCCTGTTTCACACAGCTCTGCTCCCCTCCGGGCCTGTTTCACACAGCTCTGCTCCACTCCCGGCCAGTTTCCCACAGCTCTGCTCCACTCCCGGCCTGTTTCCCACAGCTCTGCTCCACTACCGGCCTGTTTCAGACAGCTCTGCTCCACTCCCGGCTTGTTTCCCACTGCTCTCCTCCACTTCCGGCCTGTTTCCGACAACTCTGCTCCACTCCCGGCCTGTTTCCCAAAGCTCTGCTCCGCACCCGGCCTGTTTCCCACAGCTCTGCTCCTCTCCCGGCCTGTTTCACACAGCTCTGCTCCCGGCCTATTTCACAAAGCACTGCTCCACTCCCGGCCTGTTTCACACAGCTCTGCTCCACTCCCGGCCAGTTTCACACAGCGCTGCTCCACTCCCGGCCTGTTTCACACAGCACTGCTCCACTCCCGGCCTGTTTCACACTGCTCAGCTCCCGGCCTGTTTCACACAGCGCTGCTCCCCTCCCAGCTTGTTTCACACTGCGCCACTCCCGGCCTGTTTCCCACAGCTCTGCTCCACTCCCGGCCTGTTTCCCACAGCTCTGCTCCACTCCTGGCCGGTTTCCCACAGCTCTGCTCCACTCCCGGCCTGTTTCCCACAGCTCTGCTCCACTCCCGGCCGGTTTCACGCTCCTTTGCTCCACTCCCGGCCTGTTTCCCACAGCTCTGCTCCACTCCTGGCCGGTTTCCCACAGCTCTGCTATACACCTGGCCGGTTTCCCACAGCTCTGCTCCACTCCCGGCCTGTTACCCACAGCTCTGCTCCACTCGCTGCCTGTTTCACGCTCCTTTGCTGCACTCCTGGCCTGATTCACACAGCTCTGCTCAACTTCCAGCCTGTTTCACACAGCTCTGCTCCACTTCCAGCCTATTTCACACAGCTCTGCTCCACTTCCAGCCAGTTTCACACTGCTCTGCTCCACTTCTGGCCTGTTTCACGCTCCTTTGCTCCCGGCTTATTTCACACAGCTCTGCACCACTCCCAGTTTGTTTCACTCAGCTCTGCTCCACTCCCAGTCTGTTTCACTCATCTCTGCTCCACTCCCGGCCTGTTTCACAAAGCTCTGCTCTACTCCCGGCCTGTTTGACACAGCTCGGCTCCACTCCCGGCATGTTTCACTCTGCACCACTCCCGGCCTGTTTCACACAGCTCTGCTCCACTCGCGGCCTGTTTCCCACAGCTCTGCTCCACTCCCAGCATGTTTCACTCTGCACCACTCCCAGCCTGTTTCACACAGCTCTGCACCACTCCTGGCCTGTTTCACACAGGTCTGCACCACTCCCGGCCTGTTTCACACAGCTCTGCTCCACTCCCGGCCTGTTTCACACAGCTCTGCACCACTCCCGGCCTGTTTCACACAGCTCTGCACCACTCCCGGCCTGTTTCACACAGCTCTACACCACTCCCAGCCTGTTTCACACAGCTCTGCTCCCGGCCTGCTTCACACAGCTCTGCTCCACTCCCGGCCTGTTTCTCACAGCTCTGCTCCCGGCCTGTTTCACACAGCTCTGTTCCACTTCCGGCTTGTTTCACTCAGCTCTGCTCCACTCCCGGCCTGTTTCCCACAGCTCTGCTCCACTTCCGGCTTGTTTCACGCTCCTTTCTCCACTCCCTGCCTGTTTCACACCGCTCCACTCCGGGCCTGTTTCACACTGCTGCACCCCCGGCAGGTTTCCCAAAGCTCTGCTCCACTCCCAGCCTATTTTCCACTGCTCTGCTGGACTTCCAGCATGTTTCTCGCTCCTTTGCTCCACTCCCAGCCTGTTTCACACAGCTCTGCTCCACTCCCGGCCTGTTTCACGCTGCTCTGCTCCACTCCCGGCCTGTTTCCCACAGCTCTGCTCCACTCCCGGCCTGTTTCACACAGCTCTGCTCCACTCCCGGCCTGTTTCACACAGCTCTGCTCCACTCCCGGCCTGTTTCCCACAGCTCTGCTCCACTCCCGGCCTGTTTCACACAGCTCTGCTCCACTCCCGGCCTGTTTCCCACAGCTCTGCTCCACTCCCGGCCTGTTTCACACAGCTCTGCTCCACTTCCAGCCTGTTTCACGCTCCTTTGCTCCTCTCCCGGTCTATTTCACGCTGCTCTGCTACACCCCCGACCTGTTTCCCATAAGGAAAAACCGTTCCGACCAGTACTGTTATTCCCCAGTTTTTACTGGTGTTCTATTTTAAGTCATACAAGACCAGTTCGGGCCAGTATTCTTAATTTCCTGCTTTTTCCTTCTGGGTCCGCAGCATCCAAAAGTTACGACCCATCATCAGTTCAGTCGGTATATTTCTGGCCAGGGAGTGTGGGGTGAATCTATGTTGTGCGAAGTCGGACATGAATGGATTGTTCAAACATTTTCCCCTCTGACATACTTACTCTCAGACTGTTCTTTATCATCCTGTTGAGTCGTCTGACACCACTATTCGATTGCGGGCTGTATCGCAATGTCAGATGTTGGTGCATTCTATAGCTTGCCAGGAGCTCCGTGAACTGATTGGAAATAAACTGCGGTCTATTGTCTGTTGTGATAGTCTCTGGCAAACCCAATTTTGTAAACAACATGTCTAGAATGTCAATGACCGTAGTGATGGTTATGGAATTTGTTGTAGTGATTTCTGGCCAGATGCTATGTAGATCATGAACAACAAACAAAAAATGTTGATTGCTAGGGGCTGCCTGCACTTCTCCAAAAATATCTACTTGGAGTTGTTGCCATGGTTTTGTTGGCCATGGGGTCAGCTGTAGAGGTGTTAGACACAGTTAGCAGATTTTTCACCGAGTGTACAAGCTACGCAGTTTCTAACGATCTATTGCTGGCCACCAGACTGTGTCACGGGATCGTTGTTTCTTCTTAACGACACCCAGACACTATTCATGGGCAAGATGCAATACACATTGCTGTAGCATTTTCGGGATAACCTCTTGAGTTCCAGATACATTACAGTTGCCATCAAACAATGTGTACTCGGTAGCGCAGGACCAGTTCTTCCTCTATTTTGCGAGACCATTCAGTTTTCAGGTACTGACTTACTTTCTGCAGTATGCTGTCTGTTGTGGGATTCTGTCTTCAACTCCTCCTGTGTAACAAGATTCACGGCCTTATGTGAAATCACCACGATCACATAATCTTCAATGTTGCAAGTCACTTCGCTATCAGTAACACTGTCTGCGATAGCACTACAGCTAAGCATGTCAGATACTCAATTGCATGAAGCTGTAAGACACTCGACCTCAAAGTTGCATTGACAAAGATGATCTGACCATCTGTAGATGCATAGAGGTCGATGACCAGATCCTGACGTAGTTAATAATGTAGTCAGCGCTTAGTGATCAGTAAATGGAATGAACTTTCCACTGTAGAGATTCATGTACCAATATTCACAAATGTAGATGCAGGCTAGTGCTTCTCACTCTCCAGTGATGTATTTGCATTTAGTTTCTGACAATGAGCGTAACACATAAGCAATTGGTCATTCACTTCCTTTAATGTACTGTGAGAGTACAGCTCCAATCGTTGCATCTGTTATGACATACATTTCTGTATATGGGTTAAAATGAGCAAGGACTGGCAGAGATGCTATCTTCACCTTTAACATATCAAAAGCTGTTTGTTGTGCAATTGTACATTCCCATTGTGCATCTTTGTGCAGTAGCTTCAGGAGAAACTCCACGATCTCTGTGTACTTAGGAATGAATTTGTGGTAAAGATTGGTAGTGCCGAAGAATGATGCCAACTCTTTCACATTAGATGAGGTCAGGAGCGCATGAAAGCTTTGACGTTATCATGTATGGGTTTTACTCCAGCTGCCGTCACTCCGTACCCTAGAAAGTCAATCTCAGGTGCCGCGAATGGGCATTTGTCCTTGTTGAGCATCAAACTGTGATTTGTAAATCAAGTGAGTGCCACTGCTAACTGCTGATGGTGTTCTGATTTGTCCCTTCCAAGGACAACAATGTCGTCGAGTACAGTGGAGATGGTCACTGACCTGCACCACCACCTTCAACAGGACCTGCAATCTCATGCCGGGGTAAGGAAGGCACTGCCAGTGCCTGTCCAGGTTATTGTCACTCTCAACTTTATGTAACTGGATCATTCCAAATAGGAGCAGGAGATATAGCCAACATTTCCCAGTTCACCATCCATCATTGCATCTGAGACATGTCAAAGGCCCTGTATACCAGGAGAGGAAACTTCATTGTCTTCTATAACCAGGGAGAAGTAGGAGGAGCAGGTATGTGGTGTATGTTGAGTGTCCCCTCAACATCTGACAAGACTGAAGAAACGATCTTCTGAAATGCACTTGATGCTAAATTTAGTCCATAGGGCAATCTGCTGCACTGAAACACACCTTTGTGAGTAACAAAGGCTGTAAAATATTGATTTTGTGTGCTAGTGGTATCTGAAGATAGCTCCATTGCATGTCAAGGTTCATGAGTACTTGGCTGGGATGATTGCTTTGTTCAACATCTTAAGGTCGACATGTAGGGCGGAATTTTCCATGCCCACTGGAATCAGGCGTGCTCAGTGGTGTGAGCGGACAATATGGCGAGAAGGCCAGAAATCAGTTTCACGATGTTGTGAAACCAGTTTGCGATCGTCAGCTCAGCCTGTCAATGGCAGTCCGCATTCCCCACCATCGGAGGTCAGGAACCTGATTGAAATATATCTGCATATTATTATAAGGCCAGCCCCACTGGAATCATCTCACCCCCCCGCCCTCTCTCTCCCCTGCACTGGATCATCCACCCATGTTGGCGTGATTGCATGCCAATGTGTTTCACAACAGCATATAAAAGTCATGCATTTGGCGGGCTGCACTTCAAGAGGGACTTGGAGCTGAGTGCACTGTAATGTAGTGCAGCGCTTGCCTGGGTCACCTGTTGGACTTCAAGGTTGGGGCGTGTTGTGGGGGGCGGCGGGGGGTGGGTGGGGCGGTGGCAAGGGCTGCCCTGCGATTGAGACAACTTGGGGGTGGGGGCAAGGTCTGCCCTGTGGTTCAGGTGCATTGGGGGGGTGGTGGGCAAGGGCTGCCCTGCAGCTGAAGGTAGTGCAAAAGCACATTTGAGGTATGGGGAAGGGAAACAGCCACACATGAGGGAAACCTTGTATGAAGTGACCATCCCTCTGCAGCTGAGGCAGTTCAAGCACAGCCACATTGACATGCGTGGAGTTGGGCTTCTAGCTTATCTGCCCACTCAAGCCATGTTGCTTGAGACATGAAAGTGCCACCAAATGCTCCAGAGCTTTTCACCCCTTGGCCACAGGCTGCAAACTGATGAATGTTTTAGTGGACTGCAGAACAGTTGGACGACTGGGCACGTTGTACAATCTCCTTGCTAAAGCTGGCCGTGGAGCAGCCACTGGTGGAGGGGCTCACAGTCCCTTGCAATGTCATCATCCCGGTTTGGACTAGTCTCCCCCATGGTTCAAGCTAACAGTGCAGTGTGGTTTTGGAGAATGCCTGCACCTGAGCTGAGAGCACAGCATGCAATGCAATGGGCAAAGCTGCCACCAATCAGTCAGGTGGAGTGGGGCGGAGGAAGGTGGAGTTTTGGGCAGCCATGCAGTGCACTAAACTCTGGCCATCCAAATGGTAGCCAGCACTCTCTGGGATGCATTAAGGGGTCTTCAGACGTAACCAAGAGAGGTTCTTTGAACACCCAAGGCTCTTGTTGAAACTTGCAACTTGGTGGAGCAAACCATCAGGATGCTGAGGATGAGGTTCCAGTGCCTGGACTGGTCTGGTGGAGCCCTGCAATACAGTCCACAGAGGGTGTCATGCATCATCATTACCTGCTGCACCCTTTACAACCTGGAGCTGCAACAGGGAGAGGAGCTGGCTGAAAAGGGATTGCAGCAACTGGCAGTCTCCTCCAAAGAGGATGACGTCAATAATGATGAGAGTGAGGAAGTCCTTGATGGCAGGGGATGATGCTGATGAGGCCATCGCACTGGCCAGCCAAGACAGGCATGCTCGAGTGGCCCTCATAGCTGCTAGATTTGTGGAGGATGATGACGCCATGCAGTGAGGAGACACCATGGAGCCTCACATTGCATCCATGATTGTTTGGCTGTAGTCTGGCTTATGGCAGTGATAATGCTCCTGTCATTGAGATGCAGTGGAGGCCCTAATAGTCACTCGATTGCAGGAGGATGATGACAACATGCACTGAGAATGTCTGATTCCTGTCTGGCCGAGGGCAGATTGCTTGCGCTCTGTGATTAGGGTTATATCATAGATATCCAGCCATGAAACTTTATAAACACCTGATCCTTTGTCCACCTTCAGGAGCACAGCATCACTGGTCACAGATGCTGAAGAGATGGGGGCCAACCCCACCTTAAAAGTGCTGAGAACACACAGACAGAATGATGGAACTCTGTGATGCTTGCCCATGACATTCTGGCAGCAATGACAAGCACCGTTAAGATGCAGGCATCAGTAATATGTCCAAGGAGTGTGAGGTCGGACCATCACTTTGGTCTAAAGGTTGCACAAAGCACAGGGAAGAGGCCCTGGACTGAGACACCTGCCTTTATCTTGTGCAGAAAGGTTTCACATCTGTGTGACAGGAACACTGTTCATCAGAACAAGGAGCCATAGGCAGGGAGACATTCTTAGGAGTTAATTACACCACTGAACATTATGTACAAGTGATTAACACCTGTGCCCAGGCTGTGCAACCACATCTTCTTAATTTCCCTAACCCTGCCGCTACATCTTGGTGCTCCCCAGACATCCACAACGTAGCTGGAGGCAGCCTGCTGACTGCTACACCCTGTCTGTGATGAACTTGGCAGGCGTCCTCTGGGGGAACGAGACCTGGAGGGCCTTGGCCTGCTTTCAGTGTCCTGCTGTGTGGCAGTGGCACCCTCCGCTACCTGTGGAGCAGGAGCTGCTGAGGTGACAGGAAGAGGGGATTCTAATGGGCCAGACACTCCCTGGGTGGATGGCCCGGAATGTGCACCTGCTGATCCTCCTCCCTATGGATGCCTGAGGGCCCTAGGCCGATTCCTTGAGGAGAAGGGGTAGCTGGAGTGAGATCAAGCTGCTTGGCACTCCTTTCGTGTAGACACTGTTGGAGGCCAACTATGGCATCGGCGATGGAATTCAGCCCACGCAGCTGTGCAGGAGCAATGTCCTGGAACAAAGTCTGCCAAGGCGACGGCCTTCCAGCCAGTGTTGACCTCAGTGTGTTGGCATCCATCGTGCCTTGCAATCTGAGGAGTGCAGCAGACATCCCTGCCTGATGTTCCCGAGCTTGCCTTTGCAACTCCAGCAACTTTGACATGACCAAGTCCAGAGGTTCGTCATCTGACTCGGACTCAGCAAATCTCTGGCCTCCAGCAGTCCCCTGGGTGCCGGACACCTGGGAAGTCCCTGCTGCCGCCTGTTGTGGATCAGAAAGTGCGATATGCTCACCAGATTGTGATCCCGAGGCTACTCTAAAGCTAGGTCCCACCGAGGTGTGTGTCTCTGGGCTGGTGGAGGTTGTGGGTGAGCGATATGATGGGATTTCAGGGAGAGTTTCAAGGATTCTTCTTCTGAGCCTCCTTCGGGACTTGATTGGATGTCCTGGCTTGTGGACTCTATTGGCTGTTCCCCAGATTTTTAAAAATTCATTCACGGGATGTGGGCTTCGCTGGCTGGGCCAGCATTTTTATTGCCCATCCCTAGTTGCCCTTGAGAAGGTGCTGGTGAGCTGCCTTCTTGAACCACTGGAGTCCATGTGGTGTAGGTACACCCACAGTGCTGTTAGGAAGGGAGTTCCAGGGTTTTGACCCAGCGACAGTGAAGGAACGGCGATATATTTCCAAGTCAGGATGGTGAGTGACTTGGAGGGGAACTTCCAGGTAGTGGTGTTCCCATCTATCTGGTGTCTTTGTCCTTCTAGATGGTAGTGGTCATGGGTTTGGGAGGTGCTGACTAAGGAGAACTCAGATGAATGTTACATGAATAACCATTGGTGAACTTCTACAGTGCATCTTGTAGATGTGCCTGTGAAAGCAAGGAGAGATAATTAGTGCATGGCAGTGGCCTGTGAAACAGGACACATCACTCACAGCATGGCTGTCTGATCGATGTCGCACTGTTAGATCCTCACTTGATAGAGCAGCGCTGATCTCAGCTTCAGCACAGCAACCGGTCCAGATCCTCACTGGCCAGTGGATGATTGTTTTCAAAGCCATGAGGACCTTGATTTCAGGCATTGTGTGAGAGAGTGAATGGTGATGTCCTTTGAATTGGCAGTGAGTGAGGGCCCTATGGATGTGTGCTGGGTTTATGCGTGTGCAAGTTGAGAGTGTGAGAAGAGTGACTTACCCTGGCGGAATGGAGGAGATCATTCATCCTCTTTTGGCACTGATTGGCTGTCCTCTTTTGCAGGGCATTGCCGCTGACCACCGCTGTCACTGCCTCCCATGCTGGATTAGTGATGCTGCTGCCCCTCCTGCGGCTAGACCGGGGGTAGAGGACATCACCGTGGACCTCCACTGCCTCCAAAGGCACTTGAGGGACACGTCATTGAACCTGGGGGCTGCAGCCTTCTTGCCTTTCAGGGTCATGTCTTTCGTGCAGCAGTCGTGGGCTGGAAGCACTGAGAGGTGTACACGCGGCTGCACTTTAAATATGCTGCCCAGCATGATAAAGCAGCGAGGTGATGACGTGGTGGGCGAATGAGAGACCACCTGTCATGGAGACAGCATTTTTCCCAAGAATGCATAATTAAGGCGCTGGGTTTGGGACGATACAGCATGAGAAGCCGCCATTGCGGACAGCGGGTAAAACATCAGTTTACCCGCCAGCTACTGCACTTGGTGCAAATCTGGAACTATTTTGCACCATGCAGAGACTAGGTTTGATATCCATGGGGATGAGTTGATTCGCTCAATGATATAGTCTGTTCCTAGTCATTTCGGCTCCTGTGATGCAATGGCAGAGATTGCAAACAATAGCTATCTCAAATCTTGTGAAATTGGCAGAATTGAAGCATTAATGCAAGGAGCATGACAGAACTCTTTAATCTCCTAAAATCCAGTAAATAAGGAAGGATACCGTTGTACATGGTGTCATCGATCACATTAATGTGAGCTCTGGTGGGGTCTTCATGTTTCAAGCCAAGATTATCGAACGGGTTTACCCCCATAAGACTTCTGCCTTTGGCTACATAAAATGTGAATATGGATGTGCACCATTGGGCATCCAGCTGGCAACCTACATACCTGCTCCTCCTACTTCTCCCTGGTTATGGAAGACAATGAAGTCTCCTCTCCAGGTATATGTGGCCTTTGATGTCTCTCAGGTTCAATGGTAGATGGTGAACTGTGAAATGTTGGCTATGTCCCATGCGCCTACTTGAAAGGATCCAGTTACATTGAATTTGAGAGTGACAGTGACCTTGACAGGCACCGGCAGTGCCGTGCCCACCCTGGCATGAGACTGCAGGTACTGTTGAAGAGGTGGTGCAGTTCAGTGACCATTGCCTTGATGAATTGAAGAGGTATTGCTCTTGTCTGAGGTGGAAGTAGCACAACTGCTCCCTGAAGACACTTGATGGACCTTCTGTGGATACCCACAAATTTCCCTCTCTGCAGCCTCAGCTCCAACTCCCTGTAATGTTGCAGACCCAAAGGGACAACAACTACAGCCCCCATAACTGTAGCAGCCTCTTAAGACACAGAGTTCAGTGGACTTGCACAGTCCAAGTTTACAGAATATGTATCAAATCAGCCTGAGAAGCTGTTTATTGTCATGATCTGCCTGCTGTCAAAGCTTCTGGCGCATGCTGGATACTTACAATTCTTACCAGCATGGGGCACCAATTGGCTGTACCTGAAGTAACCAGGAGCACTCCACCCACCAGCTTAAAGGCCTCTGGCTTCAAGCCAGAGCTGAATTTTCCAGCCCTAATCTGTTCACTTATGTCGTGTGATGTTTTGGGCCAATCTTTAACAAGGAGCAGACAAACCACCTGGTATTAATGACAATACATTGATCTCCCTCAAAAATCAATGAATATCAAAGGTTAACCACAGTGATGGTTAGCTTTCCTATATGGAATGGCCCTTTCATTTTGCTTGAGGGGGTTACAAATTGAGACTGCTGGATGTGGTGTAATACCATACAGAAGTAATATCCTACAGATTAATGATTTGAACTTGGACAGCTAGTTCAGTTTATTCAAGCAGGATCAAATTAAATCTGAGCTAGGAAATAGTGTCTGATTACTTTTAACTTAATTCAAGCATGCTTAATCTATGTGGGGAAAGGCAGAAAGTCTCTGGGACAGAGAACAGTGGAAAGCCCTTCACAAAACTACTAGTTTGTTTTAGGAGGAAGATTGACACTGTAATTAGGGTGAGTGGTACAGGGTAAGGAAAGTGTGGGATGAGATAATCAATTCTGTGCACAGTATATAGGGGAATATTATTTTATTAAGAACATAAGAAATGGGAATAGGAGTAGACTATTCGGCCCCTTGAGCCTGCTCCGCCATTCAATAAGATCATGGCTGATCTCCTTGTGTTTTGGTTTCCACATTCCTATCTAACCCCAATAACCTTTGATTCCCTTGCCTAACAAGAATCTATCTACCCCTGCCTTAAAAATATTCAATGACCCCACCTCCACCACTTTCTGAGGCAGAAAGTTCCAAAGTTGCACAACCCTCTGAGAGAAAAAAACTCTCCTCATCCCTGCCCTAAAAGGGCAACCCCTAATTTTAAAACAGTGCCCCCTAGTTCTGGTCTCACCCACAAGAGAAACATCCTTTCGACGTCTACCTTGTCAAGACCATTCAGGATCTTGTATACATCAATCAAATCACCCCTCACTCTTCTAACCTCCAATGGAAACAAGCCCAACCTTTTCTCAACAGACAACCAACTCATTCCAGGTATCAATCTAGTAAATCTCCTTTGAACCGCCTCCAATGCATTTACCTCCTTCCTTAAATAAGGAGACCAAAACCTGCACATGGTATTCGAGTGCGGACTCACTAATGCCCTGTACAACTGAAGCATAACATCCTTACTTTTATGTTTAATCCCTCTCATAATAAAGGATAGCATTCCATTAGCCTTCTTAATTACTTGATGTACCTGCATATTAACTTTTTGTGACTCATGTACTAGAACACCTAGATCCCTCTGCACCTCAGAATTATGCAGCCGTTCTCCATTTAAGTAATACTCTGCATTTTTGTTCTTCCTGCCAAAGTGAACAACTTCACATTTTCCCACATTAAACTCCATTTTCCAGATCTTTGCCCACTGACTCAACCTATCTATATCCATTTGCAACCTCCTCGTGTCCTCTTCACAACATGCTTTCCTACCTACCTTTCTGTCTATCTGTAAATTTAGCTACCATGTCTTCACCCCCCCCCTCATCTAAGTCATTGATGTAAATTGTAAAAAGTTGAGGCTCCAGTACGGACTCCTGTGAGGCTCCATTTTTTTTTCCTTTAAAAAAAATTATAGTAAATAGAGAGATCCTGGTAATAGGCTTAGCTTGGGGTGCTGATGTTGCAAAAAATATTTCTAAAAGCACATATCAATGAACCACAGTTATAATCAATGTGTTCCTAACATTACTGGACAGATTACAGCTTTGTTTATTGGGAATCAGTAACCCTGAAGGTATGGTTCCATTTGACACATAGTATAACATGCCAGAAGAAGCTACAGAACTTCGCTGAAGTGCATCAGCAGAAATACTGAGACATGTGAGAGTGCCAAAAACCTGGAGTTGCTACAAAGTGATTTTAGCTTTTCGCTGAGGCTAAACTTGCCTATTGCACATTGGGTGTCGAGGCCAGAACTGATTCCAAAACAAAGCAAAGTAAGCCTAATTCCTTCACAGGGGAGCTTCGTTCTTCTTTACTCTGGTATCAGGTTGGATACTGACTCTGTTATTCAAGCTCCATTTATTTTAAAATTGAAGCATTGGTACAAAACAAAACTACACAAACACAAGAGTGTTATGAAAATACACCCCAAAATACCTTTCAGGGAGTTGGAAGTCCTTTCAATGGTACATCTGGGTGATGCTATGTACCAGTTTGTACCTCAACTCTGGATCAGCCCAATTTAAAAGCTATTGAAAGCCTTGATTTTGAAAACTAACCAGAGAAATATGCAAAGACAATGGTCATATAATGACCTCTTATCTGGTAAACATTTAAGCCAGATTTGAGATTGCAGAAGCTTAGGAGTCAAATCCTAAAAGCTTGGAAAAATGCTGATTCTACATTATTTTGAACGCAATCCGCTTACTCTTTAACCTCTATTTTCCATATAGATATTTTTTAGCAATCAGACATAGAACAGATAATCTACTAGGAGTGATCCATTAGTTTGCAGAAACTTTTTTTCATTTGTTTCCAAAGTTATATCAATATAATCTGGGCGGATCAGCCAAATCAACGCAAAAAATAGTGGATTTTAAAATGTGATTTATGCCCAAAACTACTGATACTTGTGTTTTCCACGATCTTTTACATTGCTTCAAGATTCAATTCGCCCAAATCAGGCCCCAGCCATTAAAATTACCACACCCGAAGTCAAAGGTATGAGATTACACTGGTTAGAGAAGGCTTTCCAAATTGTACTTGTTTTCTTGGGCACACAGGCACTCAGAGGCACATTTTAAAAGATTTTTCATTGCAAATAATGTGATTTACTAAGAAATTGACTGAAGTACACCAATGAAACTATTAAATGGTTCAGTCTAGTTTTTTAAATCAATTTTCAGTGATTTTAAATTAGGTTACTCACTGTGGGAGCACTGGACACTCTTATTAAAAATGTTTATTTTTGGTGATAAATCCATTTTCAGCTATATTAATAAAACGGGATTAGGTTACCACTCTGAAATACATCACGGAATACTTCTTAATGGAAAGAAAAAAACAATTACTTTCTATTATCCTGCTCGATTGCTCAGGTTAATGAAAGATTTTGCATTTATGATTAAGCAAGTGAATTTTAGTGAACACTTGATGTGTAACCTAAGCAGCACAATTTTAAGACCATTTTGGGTGGCTTTCCCGATCAATAAACAATTTCTTTATTTTGATGAATGCATCAGATGTGGCAGGATAGCTGTAATGACATATCAGTTCGTTGAGAATTCAGAGACATTCCTTTAACACCACTAAGTACTGTCTCAATGTTGCAATTAAGTAATTAGTTAAGCCTAGACTGAAGTCAGACACTGCATGACAGAGCTTGTAAGCTGCTGTATGTGCAGTGATATATCAAACCATAAGAAATACTGTTGTTATTACTTTGTCATTCACTTGGCTTAAAAAGATCTCTAAATCAAAAGAAAGCAACACCTAGTAAAGGCCAAAGTAGAAAGAATGCAGGTAATTTTGACCAACTATGCCTGTCAGGAAACTGATGGGTTTGGATCAGTGAATTCAATAAGAATCACCCACAACATGACGTAGATAAACTAACAGACTGGGCGGACAATTAACAGATGGAATTTAAGACAGAGAAGTTTGAGATGATGAATTTTGGCAGAAGGGATAGGGAGAGGCAATATAGACCTAATGGTGCAACTCTAAAGAGTGTGCCAGAATAGAGGGACCTGTGGGTGCATGTGCATCAACCTGTGAAGTTGGCAGGACATATTGAAAGAGTGGTTAGCAAAGCGTATGGGATCCTGGGCTACATAAATAGAGGCTTTGAGTAGAAACGCAAGGAAGTTATGCTGAACCTTTATAAATCTCTGGTTAGGCCCCAGCTAGAGTACTGTGTCCAGTACATTAGGAATGATGTGAAGATCCTTGATAAGGTGCAGAGGAGATTTACTAAAATCGTTCCAGCAATGGGGAGTTTTGTTGCAAGTTCACTTTGGAGAGCTGAAGTTGCTCTCCTTGGAGCAAAGGAGAATGAGGCAAAATTTGATAGAGGTTTACAGGCTGTGACAGGCTTAGATAAGGTAGACAAGGAAATCTTCCCAATAGCTGATGGTACAAAAACTAGAGGACAAAGATTTAAAATGTTGGGCAAGAGTTGCAATGAGAATGTGAGGAAAAACCTTTTTACGCAGCGAGTGGTAATGGTCTGGAACTTGTTGCCTACAAGGGTGATGGAAGTGGAAACAACCAATGATTTCAAAAGGAAATTAGATAGGCGCTTTAAGAAATAAAAATAGCTGGAAAAACTCAGCAGGTCTGACAGCATCTGCGGAAAGACAGTTAACGTTTCAAGTCCGTATGACTCTTCATCAGTCATACGGACTCGAGATGTTAACTGTCTTCCTCTCCGCAGATGCTGTCAGACCTGCTGAGCTTTTCCAGCTATTTTTGTTTTTGTTTCAGATTTCCAACACCCGCAGTATTTTGCTTTTAGCTTTAAGAAATAAATTTACAGGACTACAGGATTGAGTGGGACAGTGGGACTGACTGGAATGCTCCATAGGGAGTCAGCATGGATTTGATGGGCTGAATGGCCTCCTTCTCTGCTGTAAATTACTCTATGACTCAATGGAAAGTAAAAATCAGGCAGTGTGTAAAACAGGCAGCCAATCCAATCACATGGGTTTTCCATTGGGTGAGTGGGTTAAAATTGCCCAATGTTACTTCTGTTGCAGAAGATCACCTCACAGAGGCTTGAGCACATCTATGGAGGTGCAAACCAAATACAGACACACAGTTCAGTTGTTCATTTGCTAACATTCTGAGAAATTCTAATTTGTTTTACTTGTGTTTTTGGCATAAAATGAACAATAGGGAGAAAAACTTTGAGTCGCACCCTCGCACTATAATGAATCTATTTTAGATTCAATTGCTTTGAGTTATCCCAGGCAACCACATAATAAAGTCCCCTGCTTTCACTCACCCCCTTTATTTGTTGCTATTCTCTTGATGCCGCTTCCAAAAACCATGATGCTGCTCCCGTTCTTCAGGAGATGCTGAATCCCATGCCCACCTGATGCCTCTACATCCTCGCTGCATCCAGATCTCCTGCGCCCTGTTTCATAATTTGTCTCTGTAGCATAAAGGGTTAATAGTTATGGTAATGAGATAGTGATGTGTATCATGATGTAACAGTGACATCAGCAGACATGTGCTAGAGACTGTTAGAAAAATGGAATAATCTGCACATAAGAAAGATATACATACCTTCTAGCCTATCCTGTATATAGCATTAATAAAGTAGCTTTGAAGTAACCTCCCAGACCCGAGTTACTCAAGAGTAGAGGGAAACCTCCCCAGTATAGATTAGACCATGAGACAAACCACAAAACATGGTAGTAGTGGTGGTGACACCAATCTAACAACGATTTGGTATCATTGACAGAACACCTATGGCGAGAAAGCGAAAGAAGACTTGTTCATAGCAAGAATCTGAACACTCACCTTGGTGAGAGGCACACCAAGAATCGGTAGCAATGTTAGCACCAGTCGAGCAGTCACTGCACCTTTCGCAGCCATTCGAAAAACTTGTAGGTCCACAGAGAGGCCAGTATTGGGGGTTGTGGAAGAAACACTTCTTAAGGTATCGGGTTTGCTTGCCAAAGAACAGAAGCACCAAGTTAGTTCACTCCTCTACGTCATAGGGCCTGTTGCCGAAAATGTCCTTGTTACAAAAGTATAATAATTTTCATAATTTTATTCTAGTTTATTGTAAAGTAGGTTTATGGGTGTGAGTGTAGATGATGCAGTCTCTGTGATTTAAGTACCTTGGAGTCAGGGAGACTGCAAGCTTGAAATTATCAAAAGAGTTGGGTGTAGAAGTGTACTTGAAATGCTAATGAGTAAACCTGGTTGCTGTCTTAGCATGTAAGGTGTGAAGGAAATTTGCATTTTTAGATAAATGAAGGTGTTGTTTCGATTTCAAAGGGATGTTAGGATGTTTACAACTAGGCAGACAAGTAAGGCCAAGCAGTGTGTTTATTTTTCTCAAAGGTTACTGACAATATTGGCAACATGAAAGTTTTTATATTATAGGAAAAGTATGTTTCAAAGACATACAGAACAATAGAATTTACAGATTAAAGAGAGAGAAACACATATAAAGGAGAAGGGAAGGCTATGCTGGAGGGGTGGGGTGCAATCTAACAAGAGTGTGTGAAACAGCCTTTGGGACGCCTCCAGCCATTTGTGCATAAGTCTGCTGTGTCCAGTAACTAAAGTTGGAGACAAGCTTCTGGAATTCCACTGTCAAGTGGGTACTGTGGTAACTTGCTGGCTTGCTTTTTAAATTTACAATCTAGTTTGGGCTGTTGCCTTAAAGGGGATGTGTAATTGGAGTCAGATTAATTAGGAATTTTAGGATTTGTTATAGTTGTATGTAATTGTAGTCTTATGTATGTGCTTGAAATCTTTTCTTTCATTAATATTTTAATTTAATTTTTTTAAATTTCTAAAGGTCTTAATGGACTCGTTACTTCTGAATTCAGTGCACATATTTTCTCGTAATAAATATAAATTACAAAACCGTTGTGATAGCATGGCCAAGTTTCCCTTGTGGATTTAGTTCAGCTGGCACACATCATCTGCCATGTCATAACAGTCCTCTTGAGACCTTTGCAAACTTCGAAACTGTCCTAAAAGCCTTTGATGTATATTTCAGCCTGAAACAGAATTTCATAATCTAGCAAGCATTATTCATTCAGAGATCCCAAGGACCAAGGGAGTCTGTCAAATTGTTTCTTACTGCCCTATAGGCTAGGTAATTCTTGCAAGTATGGTGCATTGAAATATGAAATTATTCACAACCGCATTGTTGTCCGTGATACACTAGGCAGGCTGAACTTTGGGGGCTAAATCAGGCTATTAACCTGATTTAACCAAGGCTTCAGATTAGTCTGTTATTTGGGTAGGCCTAAGGGCAGTAGCCATGCCCATTCAGAATCTTGCCAGAACAGGCAAAAAGATGGGAAACCCTACAGCAGCCATTTTGAGGTGCTCACGCTGTAGTGGAAAGAAGCTACACAGAAGGCAGGATTGCCCAGTGGGGGCACAGAGTGTTTCCAATTTGGAAAGACAGAACACTTCAAGTGGTTCTGTAAATTGTCATTAAAAGCAGATTGCATCCACAAATTAATTACAGGCATATTGAACTTTTTAAGGAAGACCTGTGATTTTAAAAAGAAATACAAGTAGAGGCACTGAGCAAAACATGGCTGATAATGTAAAGCGACCACTTTCTGGAAAATTCCTATGTGGATTATACTGACAGACCTGCCCTAAGAGAACATGGAATGCCACACCTGAAAAGGTATCTTGGCATTCTTCAAGCAGAGACACTTGAAAGATAGGAAAGATGGGAACAACTAAACTTTAATTTCCTGTGGTTGCGGAGACAAAAACCTGATTTGCACATTTCAGCAGTCCCCTAAAATCTATCTCCTGTTGATTTATATCTCAGAATGCGTTAATAGCTCTGAGATGAATGCAGGACATGACTTTTTCCCTTCCTGGAATACACAGGGAAAAATGGGTTAAAAAGCTAGCTGCAGAGAAATGCGGCGTGTGCTGTGCGACTGTGTCAGCAAGAAGAAAAGGCAGTCACTCCTGCAGTTTGCAGGCAAAGTCTCTCTCACTCTCTCTCTCTCTCTCTTTGTTGCTGGAGGCAAGGCTCAGCAGAAGCCACAATCAAAAAGGAAATAGGACAGCCTCTTCAGCTACCCTGCAGAATTAAGCGTCTCCAACTAACTGCAAATCTAGCAAGGTCAGCTCTACTGGAATCACTCAACTTAATGGCTGCACTGTACCACCATCTATGCCTCATGGACACGCAAAGATTTTTTAAACTTTTATTTTGGCTCTTAACTTCTTATTTCTGATCCATTTGCATGTGTGTTGTGTTTTTATTAGTTTTCTCAGGTTTTAGTAACCAATAAACTTGCTCTTTCTTTGACTCAAGAAAGCCTGGTTAATTTGGTTCCTGAATAAAAGTACATACATTTGAATTGGGGAAAGGATATTTAAATGAACCTTGTTGTGACCAGCCGAGGGGGTTGAATAAAGAAAGGGAGCCAGCTCATTCCTCCTCCTCCGGTATTGGGGTCCCGTCCCAGTCGTTATAAATTGGGGATCCCGTCCAGGAATTTAACAGATTGAGAACCTCGCCCGGAGACTGGTCATAACAGAATATAACAATTTCAGTAAAGGAAGGCGGCAAGGCAACATGTATGAAATGCAGACAATTCAAGAAATTGTTAACAATGAAGGACATTAAATTACAGAGTTCCTTGGAGAAGTAAAGGATCACAAACAAGCCTTTTGATCGGTCACTGTGGCAGTTAGAGGCTTTAACACTGACTTCGAAATTGACACCGGAGCTGACATTGCAGTATTAGCTGATCATCTGGAATGGCTCAAAACAATACCCATCCTACCATCAAACATTAACTTGCAAGGTCCAGGTAGTACAAATCTTCCAGCAAAAGGTCAGATAGCCACCACCCTTCGCCACAATGGGCGACAGATTGTTGAGACCCTATATGTCATCGACAATCAAAGCATATCTTTAATGAGTGGAGATGTATGTGTACAACTGGGCATCCTTGAAAAAGTAGATGATGACCTATAGCAAGACCTTTGTTGCCTTTCATGGATGAATTTCCAAAGTCAGGTGTAGCACTGACAAGTTTCCATTCAACAACAGCTGGTGAGGTTTAATCATTGGCTGGTGTATCATACTCCATCACAGAGACACCGGGCAGGATTTTCCCCTCGGCAATTTGGGGGCGGGGCCCGCTCGCTGAGGGGAAAATGACATGGAATGACGTCAGGAGGAATCCCCGACTTCATCCTGGGCCATTTAAATTTTTAGGAAGGCGGGTGGACAGTGAAATCACCTGTCCGCCCGCCGACCTGTCAATGGCCAATTGAGGTCATTGATAGGCTCATTAAGATAATTAAAGACCTGCCCGTCCAAGCTTAAGGCTGGCGGGCAGGCCAGGAGCCCCAGCGGGCTCCAGATTATTCATGAAACTTCATCCACTGGCGGGATGAAGTTTCATGTCCGTTTTTTAAACATTTAATAAATTTTATGTGTTTATCATTAACATGTCCCATTTCATGTGATGTTGTCATATGAGGGGGATATGTTAATAATTTCAATATTTATCTATTTGTAGACTTTACTTACCTGTCACGAATCTCCCCGAGTCAGCACTTTGCCTCAGGGAGCAGTGTGCTCTTTCAGGCAGGCCGCTGGGCAGGCCTTAATTGGCCTACCCACTCAAAATGGCGGCGGGCCCCGTTTTGGTGGCGGAGGTCAGCGGTCCGCCCGCCGCCAAGCCAGTGGGGCCCGCACACCATCCGAGGACAAAATTCTGCCTACCGAAGGAACATAGGAGCAGGAGTAGGCCATTCAGCCCATCAAGTCTGCTGCACCATTCAAAAAGATCATGGCTGATCATCTACCTCTGCGCCATCTTCCTGCACTATCTCCATATCCCTTGATGTCATTAGTATCCAGAAATCTATTGATTTCTGTCTTGAACATGCTCAATGACTGAGCTTCCACAGCCCTCTAGGGTAGAGAATGCTAAAGATTCACCACCCTCTAAGTGAAGAAATTCCTCCTTAACTCGGTCTTAAATGGCCTGCCCCTTATTCTGAGGCTGTGTCCCCTGGTGCTATACTCATCAGCCAGAGAAAATATCCTGTCCACATTTATCCTAGTGAGCCCTATAAGAATTTTGTAAGTTTCAATAGGATCACCTCTCATTCTTCAAAACTCTAGAGAATACAGCCCCAATTTCCTCAATCTCTTCTCATAAGACAATCCCACCATCCCAGGGATTAGCCTGGTGAACCTCCATTGCACTCCCTCTAAGGCAAGTATAACCTTACTTAGATAAAGAGAACAAAACTGTACACAAAACTCCAGGTGTGGTCTCATCAAGGCTCTATACAACTGTGGCAAGACATCTTTACCCCTGTACTCAAATCCACTTGAAATGAAGGCTAATGTACCATTTGCCCTTCCAATTGCTTGCTGCACCTGCATGCAAGCTTTTAGTGACTCACGACCAAGGACACCCAGGTCCCTTTGGACATCAACACTTCTCAACCTCTCAACATTTAATAAATACTCTGCCTTTCTGTTTTTTCTACCAAAGTGGATAACTTCACACCCGTTCACATTATAGTCCATCTGCCATGTTCTTGCAAACTCACTAAGTCTGCCAAAATACCCTTGAAGCCTCTTTGCATCCTCCTCACAACTCACATTCCCACCTAGTTTTGCATCATCAATAAATTTGGAAATTTGGTCCCCACATCCAAATCATTTATGTAGATTGTGATCAGCTGTGGTCTCAGAACTGATCCTTGTGGTGCCCCACTAGTAACAGCAGCCATTTTTAAAATTCATTCTCGGGATGTGGACCTCGCTGGCTGGCCAGAATTTATTGCCCATCCTTAATTGCCCTTGAGAAGGTGGTGGTGAGCTGCTTTCTTGAACCACTGCAGTCCATGTGGTGCAGATGCACCCACAGTGCTGTTAGGAAGGGAGTTCCAGGATTTTGACTCAGCAACAGTGAAGGAATGGCAATATATTTCCAAGTCAGGATGGTGAGTGGATTGGAGGGGAATTTCCAGGTGGTGGTGTTCCCATGTAACTGCTGCCATTGTCCATCTTGATGCCTGCCATCCTGAGAATGACCTATTTATTCCTAATCTCTGTTTTTGGTCTTATTACTAATTCTCAATCCATACCAGTATATTATCCCCAATCCCATGTGCTCTAATTTTGTTTACAAAACTCCTGCGTGGGACCTTATCAAAAGCCTTCTGAAAATCCAAATACACCACATCCACTGGTTCTCCTTTATCTATGCTACAGGCAACATCCTCAAAAAACTCCAACAATTTTGTCAAACATGATTTCCCTTTCATAAATCCATGTTGACTCTGCCCAATCATATCATTATTTTCTAAGTGTCCAGTTATCACATCCTTTATAATAGATTCTAACTTTTCGCTTACTACTGACATCAAACTAATACGATTGTAGTTCTCCGTTTTCTCCCACCTTCCCTTCTTAAATAGTGGGATTACATTTGCTACTTTCCAGTCTGCAGGAAGCTTTCCAGAATCTATAGAATTTTGAAAGATAGCCACCAATGCATCCATTATCTTTATAGCCACCTCCTCCAACACTCTGGGATGTAGCTCATCTGGTCAAGGAGATTTTCCGACCTTCAATTCAATTAATTTTTTGAGTACGTTTCTTTGTTCATTTATGGGATCTGAACATCGCTGGCTGGGCCAGCATTTATTGACCATCCCTAACTGCCCTTGAGAAGGTGGTGGTGAGCTGCCTTCTTGAACCACTGGAGTCCATGCAGTGTAGGTACACCCACAGTGCCATTAGGGAGAGAGTTCCAGGATTTTGACCAAGCGACAGTGAAGGAATGGTAATATATTTCCAAGTCAGGATGGTGAGTGGCTTGGAGGGGAGCTTCCAGGTGGTGGAGTTCCCATGTATCTGCTGCCCTTGTCCTTCTAGATGGTAGTGATCATGGGTTTGGAAGATGCTGTCTAAGGAGCCTTGGTGAGTTTCTGCAGTGCATCTTGTAGATGGTACATACTGCTGTCAATGTGCGTCGGTGGTTGAGGGAGTGAATGTTTGTGGAAGGGGTGCCAATCAAGCGGGCTGCTTTGTCCTGGATGGTGTCAAGCTTATTGAGTGTTGTGGGAGTTGCACTCATCAGTCAAGTGGAGACTAATCCGTCACATCCTTGACTTGTGTTTTGTAGATTGTGGACAGACTTTGGGGAGTCAGGAGGTGAGTTACTCGCCACAGGATTTCTAGCCTCTGATCTGCTCTTTTGGCTACAGTATGGCTAGTCCAGTTCAGTTTCAGGTCAATGGTAACCCCCAGGATGTTGATAGTGGGGGATTCAGTGATGGTAATGCCATTGAATGTCAAGGGACAATGGTTAGATTCTTTTTTGCTGAAGATGGTCATTGCCTGGCACTTGTGTGATGCCAATGTTACTTGCTACTTGTCAGCTCAAGCTTGAATATTGTCCAGGTTTGGACATGGACTGCTTCAGTATCTGAGGAGTCACAAATGGAGCTGAACATTGTGCAATCATCAGCGAATATCCCCAATTCTGACCTTGTGATGGAAGAAAGGTCATTGATGAAGCAGCTGGAGATGGTTGGGCCGAGGACACTACCCTGAGGAACTCCTGCAGCATTGCACTGGGACTGAGATGATTGACCTCCAACAACCACAACCATCTTCCTTTGTGCTAGGTATGACTTCAACCAGCGGAGCATTTTCCCCCTGATTCCTATTGACTCCAGTTTTGGTAGGGCCACACTCGGTCAAATGCGGCCTTGATGTCAAGGGCAATCACTCTCACCTCACCTCTGAAGTTCAGCTCTTTTGACCGTGCTGGAACAAAGGCTGTAATGAGGTCAGAAGCTGAGTGACCCCGGAGGAACCCAAACTGAGTGCCAGTCAGCAGGCTACTGCTAAGCAAGTGCTGCTTGATAGCACTGTTGATAATCCCTTCCACTACTTCAGTAAAGTACAGGACATACCTGGGCAATTTTCCACGTTGTTGGGTAGATGCCAGCGTTGTAGTTGTACTAGAACAGCTTGGCTAGGGGCACAGCAAGTTCTGGAGCACAGGTCTTCAGTACTATTGCCAGAGCCCAAGCCCAAAGACTTTGCAGTATCCAGTGCTTTCAGCCATTTCTGGATATCACATGCAGTGAATCGAATTGGCTGAAGACTGGCATCTGTGATGCTGGGGACCTCCAGAGGAGGCCAAGATGGATCATTCACTCAGCACTTCTGGCTGAAGATTGGTGCAAATGCTTCAGCCTTATCTTTTGCACTGATGTGTTGATCTCCTCCATCATTGAGGATGGGGATATTTGTGGAGACTCCTCCTCCAGTGAGTTCTTTAATTGTCCACCGCCATTCACGACTGGATGTGGCAGGACTGCAGAGTTTGGATCTGATCCGTTGGTTGTGGGAGCGCTTAGCTCTGTCTATCACTTGCTGCTTATGCTGTTTGGTATGCAAGTAGTCCTGTGTTATAGCATCACCAGGTTCATGAGGATTGTGTGGTGGTCACTCCTACTGATACTATCATGGACAGATGCATCTGCGGCAGGCAGGTTGATGAGGATGATGTCGAGGTCGAGGTCAAGTATGTTTTTCCCTCACCACCTGCCACAGACCCAGCCTATGTCATTTAGAACTCGGCCAGCTCAGTCTGTAGTAGTGCTACCGATCCACTTTTGGTGATGGACATTGAAGTCTCCCTCCCAGAGCACATCCTGCACTTTGCCACCACCAGTCTTTCCTTCAAGTGGTGTTCAGCATGGAGGAGTACTGATTTATCAGCTAAGTGGGAGGGGGTAGATGGTAATCAGCAGGCGGCTTCCTTGCCCATGTTTGACCTGATGCCATGGAACTTTATGGTGTCCGGAGTCAATGTTGAGAACTGTCAGGGCAGCTCCCTCCCAACTGTGTACCACTGCCAGTGGGATAGGACATATCCAGGGATGGTGATGGTTGTGTCTGGGACATGATCTGTAGGGTACAATTCCATGCATATTACTATGTCAGGCTTTTGCTTGACTAGTCCGTGAGACAGCTCTCCCAATTTTGGCACAAGGAGGACTTTTCAGGGTTGATTCAGGGTTTGCCATTGTCATTTCTGGTGCCTCGGTAGATGCCGGGTGGTCCATCCACTTTCATTCCTTTTTGTTGGCTTTTTAGTGGTTTGATACAACTGTGTGGCTTGCTAGGCCATTTAAGATTCACATTGCTGTGGGTCTGGTGTCATATATAGGCCAGACCAGGTGAGGATGGCAGATTTCCTTCCCTAAAGGGCATTAGTGAACCAGATGGGTTTTTACGACAATAGTTTCATGGTCATCATTAGATTTTTAATTCCAGATTTTATTGAATTCAAATTCCACCATCTGGTGGGATTTGAACCTGGGTCCCCAGAGCATTACCCTGGGTCTCCTGGAATACCAGTCCAGCGCCTATACCACTACTCCGCCGCCACCCCTACTACCTCCATATCAATACTAATTTCTTTCAGTTACTCATTTTCACAAGTTCCCTAGTATCTCTGGGAGATTTTCTGTATTTTCTTCCATGAAGACAGACACAACATAATTGTTTCGTTTCTCCACCATTTCCTCATTCTCTATTATGAATTCTCCTGTCTCCACCTGTCATGGACCCATATTTTTCCTTGCTAATCTTTTCCTTTTCACATACCTGAAGAAGCTTTCACCTTTATGTTTCTCACAAGCTTACATTCTTATTATAAATTGTATTAATCCTTGGGCTTATCACTTTTTTGGCAACCTTATAAGTTATTTCCTTTGATCTAATGCAATCTTTAACACCTTTTGTTAGTGACCGGGAGAAAATTGAGATTGTCCCTCAGTTCTTTTTGACGATAATCCAGAAGTTGCAGAACCAAAAGGCACTGCAGCAGATGGTGACCATCCACAAGAAGATCTTCTGGATCTAAATTGGCTCTTTCAGAAAAAAAGTTATGAGAAAAAAGCCGTTGTAACAACAAGTTGGAATCTGTTGGAAGATGAGATCCTAGAGATTGGTACACTCTTTGAACCTGCTGCTGAAGCAAATGAAGTCTGTAGTTTTTTTTGTGAGTGAGCTGTGTCTTGCTGTCAAAAAGCAGAATTTGTCTCTTTGTCCCACTGAACCTACAAATGAGATGCTTTGTATATCGTTGGCTGACCATAGTGAACTGTCCAGTGAGAACAAAATGTTTGATTCCATAGAGGATCACGCTGCCAGAGTGTGGGTAGAGCCTATTAGCTTGGGTGAAAGTAGGTTGGTGCTATTTCAATCTCATCTGAAAATCTTCTTTTCCCCACTGTTGTCCTTCAGTGCAGAAGCAGAGGCCAAATCTACAGAGCCTCTATAGCTGAAGAATCCTGTACAAGTGTTTAGTATAGATTTAGTTCTGGATATTCATTCCATTGTTGAAAATGGTATTGTCTTATCTTCTTATGCTGACAATGTCATCTCATTGTCTACAGTGGGGCAACCTTATGCTGAAGAGACTGTCGCAACGTTACCACTGCCTATAGGAAGTGAAAGTAGTTTCTGAAGTGTTGTCAGGAAGTCATATCTTCTTCAGTTGCTGCAATGTCTACAGGCATTTTGTCATTCTTCTTCTTGTCATCCAGATTTGTTCAAATCTCTGATATTGAATACTTTTTCCATCCTCAATGCAGCAATGAATGATGCAGCTGTGCAATTCTTTGTTAGTGTTGAAGATACTTCATCATCTCAGGCCTTTCTTCAGTGTGCTCAGAGGGAGCAGAAGATTCCCAAGCGAATGCTAGTCTATCCTTTTCCTGTTCAAGAGAGTACAAGTGTTGATGTCCTTCAGTCGTCTCTTGTGGATCAGCCTTTCTTTGAAAAGGTTTCACAAAACTTACAGTTCAGCTGTTGTGGAGATTGCAGTCCAATTGCCAGCAGTTCTGCAAAGCTGCTGATCCACTTCGCCAATGATTTTGTCCTTCAGAGAAAAGACGTGCGCCCACATGTATCCTCAACGCCCACCCAGAGAGTCGAGAACTTTGTGGGAGAATGAATCCTTCATAACAGTGACTTGGGGAGGGGGGGTGGTGAAGAGTAGGAGTAGGAGTTGTATAGGTCTGGAACAGTAAAGGAGGTTACAGAATTTCGAAAAAATAATGTAAATAGTTTAAGAAATAGTTTAACATTGTCATTAAAAAAAAGTTGACATTCTACTTGGGGGAGGTGTAGCATAAATGGCTTATAGGTATGGTAATGAGATAGTGGTGTGTATCATGATGTAATAGTGACTTCAGCAGTCATGTGCTAGAGACTGTTAGGAAAATGGAATAGTCTGCACACAAGAAAGAGCTACTTACCTTCTAGGCTATCTTGTATGTGATTTTAATAAGGTAGTTTTGAAGTACGGTCTCTGAGTCAAACCTGAGTTACTCAAGAATAGAGTGAAACCTACTGCATATAGATTAGGCCACGAAACAAGCCACAAAACAGTCTCTCCCTTGAACCAACATTCCTTTTCCACTTTTCCCTTATTCCCTCTTACATAATTTCCTAGTCTCTGTCTTCCCCATCTCCACACCCCAAGCCATCCCCCAACTCCAATGCGCTGGTCTCCTTTTCTCTCCCAAGTCCTCCAGTCCCCTCTATCCCTCTCCCCAATCTTCAGGCCTGTCACCATCTCATTCTTTCCAAACTGCTCCAAGCCCCAATTTTCTAATTGCCCGCAGTCACAATTTAAATCTCCAGACCCCACCCCCCAAGTCCCAATCTGTAACCCTCCCCCGAATCCCAATCTAAGTCTCCCTCATAAATATAAAAGCAAAATACTGCGGATGCTGGAAATCTGAGACAAAAATAAAAACAGCTGGAAAAACTCAGCAGGTCTGACAGCATCTGCGGAGAGAGATACAGTTGACATTTCGAGTCCATATGATTCTTCATCAGAACTGAGAAAATATAGAAATGAGGTGAAATATAAGCTGGTTGAGGGGGGTGGGACAGATAGAGCTGGATAGAGGGCCAGTGAAAGGTGGAGGCAAAGAAGAGATTGCCAAAGATGTCATAGACAAAAGGACAAAGGGGTGTTGACGGTGGTGATATTAGCTAAGGAATGTGCGAATGGTGACATTAAGGATAGAAAGCAGGACGAGCAAGTAATAGATAGTGGGGGTGGGGTGGGGGGAAGGGATCGAAATAGGCTAAAAGGTGGAGATGAAACAATGGTTGGAAATACATTTAAAAATAATGGAAATTGGTGGGAAAAGAAAAATATATTTTTAAAAATTAAAAATTATTGGAAAAAGGGGGATCAAAAAGGGGGTGGGGATGGAGGAGACAGTTCATGATCTGAAGTTGTTGAACTCAATGTTAAGTCCAGAAGGCTGTAAAGTGCCTAGTTGGAAGATGAGGTGCTGTTCCTCCAGTTTGCATTGAGTTTCACTGGAACATTGCAGCAGGCCAAGGACAAACATGTGGGCATGAGAGCAGGGTGGTGTGTTGAAATGGCAAGCGACAGGGAGGTCTGGGTCATTCTTACGGACAGACCGAAGGTGTTCCGCAAAGCGGTCACTCAGTCTGCGTTTGGTCTCTCCAATGTAGAGACGACCGCATTGGGAGCAGCGAATGCAGTAGACTAAATTGAGGGAAGTACAAGTGAAGTGCTGCTTCACTTGAAAGGAGTGTTTGGGCCCTTGGACGGTGAGGAGGGGGAAAGTAAAGAGGCAGGTGTTGCACCTTCTGCAGTTGCATAGGAAGGTGCCGTGGGAGGGGGTTGAGGTGGAAATTGTTCAGTGAGAGAACAATTTCAGCCAGACGGAGGAAAGTAGTGTTGGATGGGGATTGTTCAGGCCTCTGTTCGAGGAAGAAGCGGAGAGCCCTCAGGCCATCCTGGTGGGGGATGGAGGTGTAGAGGGATTAGACGTCCACGGTGAAGAGGAGGCGGTTTGGGCCAGGGAACTGGAAATTTTTGATATGATGTAGGGTGTCAGAGGAATCGCGGATGTAGGTGGGAAGAGACTGGACAAGGGGAGAGAGAATGGAGTCAAGATAGCAAGAAATGAGTTCCGTGGCGCCGGAACAGGCTGACATGATCGGTCTGCCGGGACAGTTCTGTTTGTGGATTTTGGGGAGGAGATAGAAGCGGGCCGTCCGAGGTTGGGAGACTATGAGGTTGGAAGCTGTGGAGGGAAGATCTCCCTCACCTGTCATCCCATCACCCCTCCCCCCACCCAATCTCCTGCCTCTTCGTCACTCTTTCCAAACCCAGCAATGCTCCTCTCCATATTGCTTCTCTACCCCCTTCTGGTCTATTATTAATAATAAATAAATATTAGCTTGAGCCTGTGGGGTAAGAGGATGGTGACATCACACAGTAGCAAGGGGGAGGTGCTGCTGTGGCAAAGTGTAAAGGTTACAATTCTTGAGGACTATGAGAAGTAGCACTTAGAGTCTCATGCCCCATTTTGGGATACATGGCAGCAATTACGCAGGACACTGTGGGCCAGATTAAACCATGTCACAGACTGAACTATATGTTTGGCACCCCTGTTCTAAACTCAAAAGAATACCAGTCGCATTTATGCAACCTGTTTTCATAATTTGACTCTTTATCCCTTATCCAGTTGTCATGACTCATTGGGGATTGTGTGCTATAATATCAAGCTCCTCTGTTCCCTGAGCCATGATAAATGTGAAAAGTTTGACCAAACCACCAGATTTCCCCAATTCTGCCTAACTGTTTAATTTAGGTTAAGAGAGTATGAGTACCAGGTTTGTAAACCTAATAAATAAATAACTGTTTATTGAACAAACTGTCGTTAACCAGTGGATAAAGAAAGAAATATGAACAGTTAATTTCTAACTTCATAATCTAAACTCTACCCCTTCTTAAATCCCTATGCACACATATACAAGACACATAAAACACACAAAAACATGGGCTTTAAGAGTGGGATAAAACAGTTCAATAGCACCAATTCCAGAGTACAGGATTCGATGGGTTGATTTTGATATGATGTCTTCCAAATTCCTTTCAGTTTTTGTTGATGACACGAGGTGGTCTTCCAGCATGTTCAGTATTTGGTTCACTGGTTGAGCACTTGCCCTTCAATGGCTCTAACAGTGATTTTCCTCTTTGCCTCCTGACAGGGGTTTTCAGAGAAAGAGCAGGTTATAGAAATATGAGGAAAAAAAACCAGATACCTATTATTGTGGAATTACTGGAATCTTCCACACACACGAAAAGGAGGTTTTAGGTCTTGTTCCTTTCAGGCTAGGGGCTATTCTGCTGCTGCACTGCTCTCACACAAAACCTGGTCACCTGGTCAGGAGCCAATTAAAATATTGTTGCCAGGCAACTCCCTTTATCCAGGACTCCTTTCCAGCACCATCCTGTCTTTCATGGCACACTCCGTTCCAGGACTGCAACATTGTATATATCTCTCATCCTGTTCCAATGGGCATGTCTTTCAACCTGTAGCCATTGTAATTCTAATCCACAGACCAAGGGAAAATAAAAAGATATGTTCTTGACAACAGTCCAACAGGAATTTTAAAAATGTTCCTTACACAGTATCATTCCAGTAAATCTGCTCTGTTACCCCATCAAGATCCTTCCTGAGGTGTCACATTCAAAACTGAACCCAATACTCAGATGTGGATCTGACCAAGGCATCATGATCAATACTGTGTGCTCCTCACTATTTGCTAACACACAATTTTTTGTGTTTTAAGCAATTTTTGCTGTCCAAGTTATCCAATTTATTAAGAAACAAAGTGGGCCCATCGATGAGCCCCGCTATGCACTATCTCCAGCCTTTCACTAATGCATGCCACATCTATCAGTTTCTGTCCATGCCGGTACATCTTATCTTGTACCATATGTCATGAAGCTATTAATGTATGTTATATTATTGGTAAATATTTTTATTTTTAAAAAAGAGGTTTAGCCTATGGGTGTGTCTTAATTGGATTAAAGCCAGCTAGTATGGGTGCTTTGATGTGTATTAGTTTTGATATGTAAGAGAGATAGCGTGCATTTGCATTTTTTGAACAGAGCATTCAAGAAGTGGGGTGAAAACTACCACCTAGCTAGCAGATACAAAGCAATATGTTTATATTACTAATAAAATTAGTACTATGAAAGGGGTTTTATTGTAAAAGGTGGAGTTCAAAGAGGCTGGTGATACAATGAGAATTTACATTCAATGAGCGGTGCCAGGTATAACTTCAGCTGTTTTGTGTGTGCAGGGCAGAGGCAATGTGAGATCAAAAGGCAGTTGTAAGCCTCCAACTGTCTCCACAAGAACCAAAGTGAAAGGAACCTCATTTTGAATTCATAAGGTGAAAATGTTTTGCCTGGTGTTTGGCTAACTCTATGGGTTGCTGTTGCCTTCATGGAGATTACTTTGGGAATTTGTTAAAAGTTATGATAGTAGTAATTTGAAGCCATGTGTATATATATATATATTTTAACTTGTGTAAATTAATAAAATGTTTAATTTAGGTTACTGTAAAACCTCGAGAACTGGTGGTCTGATTTCTGAATTTAGAGTCGCATCTGAAACATAACACTTAAAATAATAGGTTATGACAGTTGTTTAAAGTTTCTCTCTGGAATTTTTAAATAAGTCGGCTCTACCAACTGCATCGGTCATAGCACATATGCCTACATTTTTGTGACAAGCCTCCTTTGAGGCACTTTAATTGGTACCTTCTGAGAGTCGACAGAGAGTACATCTGGTGCATTCATTTTATCTATAGTGAGTTACTAAGCTACATTAACGGCTAAATGTTAAAACCTATCGACCTTAGTTTGTAAAGGAATCTCATACAAAACTTTATCAAAAAACCTCAGAAGCCTGAGTACATTATGAATTTCTGGTCATTTTGGAATGTTGCCTCCTCCAAAGCCACAGTCTCCAGTCACATATCTTTCTGAAGCCATATAGGAGTCATTTTCTAGGTTATTTTAGGCACTCTGTTGTTTTATTTCTATTGTTCAATTGGTTATCTAATTTTCATATCAAGCTAAAGAGTCTATTGTTGCCAAGTGTGGCTCTGTCACCCTTCTTGAACACAGGGATTGCCTGTTTACAGTCTGCTACAACCTCACAGTGTTCATTGGATTTATCAAAATGACAATATGTGCTTCACAACTCTCATCCTTTACCTTTCAAGGTATCATGGAGTATAGTTCATTCATCCTTGCAGCCTAGCTTAATTGTAGATCGTATCATGTTGTTAGTGTGCTCTTTGATAATAACATTAAAAAAAGAGCTAGCCAGAATGTTAACTGTCTCCTTCTTATACTCATGTTGAAATCTTTAAAATGCATCTGTCTGCATTTTAACTTCCTCCCTACTAACCACTTGTTATTAATGTATGGTTCGTAGTGGTTGAGAAAATACAAACTTGTAATTACGGTGAAGGGAGCATTACTGTCAGCGAGGGTATGCTGCTGTAACCATGCAGTAACATTACTCCATAGAGGGCAATTTTGCCATCTGGTTTAAAAGCTCTGCCCTGTAAACTGACACAGTTTCAGAATTAAACATGGAGAATTGTAACATATTTAAATTAAGGGTGATTCTGATGGATTTTCTTTTTAAAGATAACTAGAGTAATGTAGAAGTTTTTACTTATTTGGAGCTGACTGGAAGAAAACAGGAGAGCAAGATCCTACTGTTGATTTTCATTTCCATTTTCTTTCTTGTTTCGAACTTGCATCTTAAAGATGCAGGCTTATTTGTTGATAGAGCTCCCAATGTGAGATGTATGCTAGAGACCAAATAAACTAATATGAGAAAGGCTGTGGATAAACATCCACAATGAATAGAAAGGAGCAACAGGGCAAGCCCCACTTCTGATGTTACTAGGTGCACTTCAGTTGTGGCCCAAGGGAATGTGAATCACTTTTCAATACAGTACTGCACATAGCACAAGCTGCAGGTAGCAATTCTGTGACACAGAGAACAAACAGAGCTCATGAGTCAGCTGAATGCAAAGTTGATAATCCCCCAACGATAAAACTGCCTGAAGATACTGATATTTTGTAAGCAACGATTAGTGTAACAAATCCCTCTACTCTTCTAACCCTCGAAATATTTTCCACAGGATTTATTGTGGAAAAACACATTTGAATCACTTATCATTCAGCATTATGCAAATTAAAAGTATCCAAAGGCAATGTCTGCTGTGAACATGATCAGTATCACCCACTTTTGCTGCTTTCTGCATTGGCACTACATAGATAGTAATTAAATAGAATTTACAGCACAGAAACAGGCCATTCAGACCAGGTGGTTTCTGTCAGTGTTTACATTCCGTGCAGTCCTCCTACCCTAATTCATCAAACCTGATCAGCATAAGTTTCTATTCTTTTCACTCTCTTAGCTGGCTTCCCCTTAAATGCATCCACTTAGTTCACCTCAACTTGTCTTACTGAGAGTGAATTTGAAATTCTAACCAGTCTCTGGACAAAAAAATTTCTCCTTAATTCTTTATTAGATTTATTAGTGACCATTTTATATATGTATGATTTGTAGCCTGATTAAAACTTAGCCCAAGCCAAACCTAGAGGAACTTCTGTCGAGCAGCTCATGTTGCAATAAACATGAGCTTTCGACTGGCTGTGGAAGGGGACACGGTACAATCTCGAGCAATAAAATAATTTAATTAGAGGGGACGATTTCTGTAGATTGAGGGGAGGTGGTGGCATAGTGGTATCACAGGACTGGTAATCCGGAGACTCCAGGATAATGCTCTAGGGGATCTGGATTTGAATCCCACCACAGCAGATGGTGGAATTTGAACTCAATAAAAATCTAGAATTAAAAGCCTGATGATAACCATGAATCGATTGTCGTAAAAACTCATCTGGTTCACTGAAGTCCTTTAAGGAAGGAAATCTGCCATCCTCACCAGGTCTGGCCTACATGTGACTCCAGACCCACAGCAATGTGGTTGACTCTTAAATGCTCTCTGAACAAGGGCAGTTAGGGATGGGCAATAAATGCTGGCCTAGTCAATGATGCCCACATCCCATGAACGAATTTTAAAAAAAGAATGGATCTGTCCTGGCTAAATGTCTCAAGTGTCAACATAATTGCTGCAAATACTCAACAAATTCTGTGGAGAGAGAAACAAAGGCCGATGATCCTTTTAATATCACTGATCCTGCATTGTGTGTTTCATCTCGGTCTTTAGCTCATTTCATGTTGTTCAATTTGTTGCCGATTTCTCAGATCAAAAAAAGTCACAGCGATGATTACTATAATCTAAACCATCTGATGTTTATCGGTAATATAAGATATTATGAATGGGTTAAACATTCAGGATAAAGGTTAAAGTTTGTGGTTAAACTCAATCTTAAAGAATGGTTAAATTATACCCGAGCTCATCTCACAACTTATTTACCGCCCTGTAAAATGCATCAATATATGAAGTAGGCAATAGGATTCTCGAAGTATGTTAGGTGGTGTGGGGGTGAGGGGGGTCATCATGTAGTTTCCCGACTAGTGGTCTCCAGGTTAATTTAACCTGTAACTCTCCTCAATCTCTCTCCCTGTCTTTACATTGGAGTTTTTAAAAGAAAGACTGAAATGGAATAACGCTTTGAGACATCCGGTGGTCGTGAACAATAACAATGCAGCCAATAAAGTACTGTTGAGTTGCAGTCACTGTTGCACACAGGAAGCTCCCACAAACAACATGTGACCTTTACTGACTGGATAGTCTGCTTTGGCGATGCTGGTCGTTGGATAGCAGGACTGCAGGGAAAATTCCCCCGCTCTTCCAGAAAACAAGTGCCAGCCCAAACCTCCATTAACACACACAAGGGCTGAAGCTTCAAGAAAACATCAAAACCACCCCCTTTCCCAACCAGCTGCCTCTGAATGAATAGCACCACAATGGAATGATATCCCCATTGCCTCACGCTCTGTACCCCACTGTCCTCCGAGTCATTGTTTGATTCAACTCAGATCGCCAATCTGTCTTTGCAATATTCAGTCTTTCTTTTCCTGCTGCCTTACTGCCTACAAAGAGAAGGGTTATTATGCAGTAAAACGAATGTATTGTGCACCAAGGTCATTTCTCTCTCTCCCCCACCCATCTCGTTTTATGACCTACGTTGAAAACTAACTGCCCAGCAATGCAGTCTGGTGCCTCTGAAAGCTATAACTGTGTCACCATTCCTCTCCCTGGAACCATGTTGCATTCATTGTACTCACCCTACACGACTAAAACCTGCAGCACTTTGGCGAAAGCAGCCCGCACACTTTAACCATGCAAGCACAGAAGGGTGAATCTAAAAGCTGCAAGAGGTGGCATTGTTACAGGGTCATCACTGGAGAGTGTCTCCCATCTCTCAGATCTCAGCCATCTATCCACATTGCCTGGAGCACGCTGAGTCTGCTTATCCCGAATCCTCCTTGCCCCCCACTCTTCCTCTCCCTCCCCTTCACTTCAGTCGCATCAAGCTCACAAATCACCTAATGATTTGTTTTAGTATCTTGACTCAACTAAATCACTTGCTCACTAGAGAGCGATCCTGTCCTTGGGGTAGTCTAACCTTTTGATGCAGCCCAGTTAATGGGACAGTTTGTGCACCATGTTCCAGGCAATGATGATGTGGTAAATATAGTTTTATCTAGTATGTAATATAACTTTAAGAATAACGCTTGTTAAGGAAGATCACATGATCTTTAGTACCCAATAGGAGAGTAGCGTGGGCTACCTCTGTTAGTGTAGAGATAGAGTTTGAAGTGAAAGCACATGTGTAGTTGCTGCTGAGTACCTTTGTAAATAAACTTAAAGTTTTCACCCTAGAAGTGTCTGCTGATCAACTCTGTCAATAGAACCAATTCAGCCACCTCTACAACAAACTGGCGACGAGGATCCACAGGATACAACAGATGGCTAGCAAAACCTTGGGTCTCAGCAAGGATGACTCTGCCGCCAGTATTTCCTCTGGAAAATGAGCCCCACCACCTGCAATCACTGTCAGTGAGAGCAGCAGGCAGATGAGAGACCTGGGGAGATGCGTGCACGCAGCCATGTTGTAGTAGTGTTCTTAAAGTGAGATTCCTCGTCCTATCTCAACTGGTACTGCACTGCTGCTGGTTGTTAGGTAGTAGTCGCCCTGTTGGCTCTCTCTCTCTCTTGATTTTTATCACCTGGCGATTTGCATACACTGTAAAGGCATCTGGCAGTCAAACCTGCCACAGGGAATCCAACCCTGCTACTTGTATTTAAGTACCTGGCGAACTTACATTCCAAGTAGAGCTGTTTACTTCTGAACTCCAACTGCAGAATAAATGTCACACTCAGATTACAATGTTTTCATTCATTTGCCTTCTTTCTTGCACTTTCTCCCTAATGATCACCTTAAACTCCCAGTTGATTATTTTTTTCATTAATTTAAGTTGACTAAGTGACATTGTTTTGGACGCTAATGTTCGAAGCTTCTTTTAAAGCTGCCAAATGAATTTCAATTTGCTAGGGACTCATCAAAGCGAATTCAGTCACTGAAGTGAGTGACGGGACAGAAATTCACTCGGAGGCTCATGAAATTTAAACAACGTGAATTGAGAGAAGGCTGTCCTGAAACATTACACATTATAAAAAAAGGAATTAACTTAGATAGTGCAATGTCTGACTTTTTATGGAACAGGTTCACTCCCTCAAGCTGGAATAGTGGCTGTCAGGAATCGCCTCTGCTCTCTGTTGCACCTGGCATTCAGTTGGATCGAATTTTGATTTGGTTCTGTAAGGGATCATACAAAACATGAAACCCGGTTATGAATTAAATCCTCTATTCCCTCACGAAAACTTTCTTCCTATGTGATATAGTAAATAGTATATATAGTAATTATATTTTCATCTTTTAAGCTGACTTTGTCAATTTCTACCTGATAATTTGAATCCAGTTTACACTTTCTTTTCTCATCTTTGGCTTTTTGAGAGGTGGGAAACTGCCAGGAAATTTTTTGTAAACAGCCGAGCAGACAGTTTAACATCTCAGCTGAAAGATGGCACTTCCAACAGTTCAGCACTCATTCATTATTTTGGGGCCTCCCATCGTTTGGGGGCCCTGTTCCTTGACACAGTGTGTTTCATTGTAAATCCACCCCAGCCTGGACTATCTTCCTGGCCTAATTAATATCCTGATGGCAAACTTCAGTAGGGAGTGGTGGAAAATCATGTAGCCCAGAAGACACACACCAACAGCAGCTAAGTGGACGGATCAGGTGCCGGGTCCATTCCGCAGAAGCTTCATGATCAATAAAAGGAGGCAGGAGCATTGCTGTTCTCACTGGTTTCACAAGAAAAGTTTTTCGGCTGCAAATCCTTTTGCCACTGGGTTGATCTAGTTGGGAACTCATTGTTGCTTCCCTCTCAGAGCTCCAAGTTAAAATTGCTGTCCCAATGTTGTAATCTGAACCCATCGTTCAATTTAAAAAAGGACTACCCTCTACCCTCCCAACTTTGAGAAGGAGTTTTTGTGCCTGTGAAGGACAGCAGGTCTAACCAGTCAGAGCTCCAGAGAGACTAAGCAACCCAATGCAGTTTTCATCTGTTGAATAGGTTTAAAATCACTCCTTGGTGACAATATGGATGCTTTCTTTTAAATATGGGTAAGCCAGTGGAAATAGCTTTTGATTTTCAAACTTCTTGTTTAAAAACTAATGCACTGACCAAAGCCAAAAGAAAAAGCAGTCTTTCAAAACTACACCACACAGTACAACAACTAGCAGTTATAAAGCATCTCTGACATAGGAAGACTTCCCAAGGAGCTTCATAGGGACTGCAAGTTGACAAAAGACCAAGGTCCATCTTGGTCACCTTCTATCATCCTGGCAATCACATGATGCAACAATAATGGAGTTATTGACTGATCATAGCAATCAATCTTTATTACTTAATCTACAACAAACCCAGAAGTGATGCACAGAAATCTTAGTGGTGGAGTGTTATGGGAAACGTCGGTCCAAAGTCACCTCTTTCTTTGCAAGTGTGCCAGTTACCACATATCATGTCTTAGGAGGTCTTGTGGCACAGTGGGTAGTAACCCTACCTCTGAGCCAGAAGCTCCAGGTTCAAATCTCACCCCAGGACTTGATGGCCACAGAAGATATATTGATGGTGTGGCCAAGCAGGTTGATTTTCAACTGTAACTCCTTCCGATACACCTGTGCCAGATGGTGAGAATGGGAGAGTTTCCTGCTCAGCCAGAACTGTGTGGTAGCTGCAGTGCAATAGCATTCCCATGTTAAAAGACTCCACATGCAAGCTTTTGCCATGCGCTGTATGGCAAATGTCTTCCTTGCTTCGAAGTCTGCTAGAGAGGATGATACGATGTCTCAAATTATTTACATACTGTATCCCAAAATAATATTTTCTCAAACCTATCCAACAAGCAGTTGAATGAATCAACACAAACTGATTCCAAATTGAATCAGCCTAGGAAGTCAGTTCCATATATTGACCAGTTAATCACTGAATGGCCTCGTATTTAGTTTCCCCTCTCTGACTGGCAGGAGAGGATCAGGGAATGGATAAGATCAAGCAATTCAACCCCAGCGATTCACACCCTGGATAAGTCTCTCACTAAAAGCAAACATGAGCCCAGTATATGTGCAAAGGTCACTACCTGGTGATGTCATCGGTACTGCAACTTATTTTTAACCTCACCACAGGGGGACTCCCACACAGTCTGTTGCCCAGCAGCAGAAACAGGTGTGAGGAGCTTACTGGCTGAAGCAGATCCAGCTAAGTTTTAAAACTTTGCCTGGTTTTAAGCTCCTTTTGGACCTGGGGGAAAATACACTTCCAGACCACACCACCCCACTTCCTGATGGCCACTTGAATGAGATGTTAAACTGAGGCCCCATCTGCCCTTTCAGGTGGGTGTAAAAGATCACATGGCACTTTTTTGAAAAAGAGCAGGGGGGTTATCCCCAATGGGAGCTGATTGTGCGCAAATTGGCTTCCGTGTTTCCTACATTGCAATAGTGACTATACTTCCAAAGTACTTAATTGGCTGTAAAGTCCTTTGGAAGACCCGAAGGCGATGAAAGGTGCCATATAAATGCAAGTGTCCTGGCCAGAAGTCAGGAAGGAATATATATCTATGTCAACCTGGCTACTTTATAAAATTATTATTTTTATTTTTAAAATGGACAAGGCTTTACCATGACTAGTCATGACTCATACCAAAGGAATTTCTAACCTTCAGAAAACCAGCAGGGACCATGTTACCTTTAAAGAGGTGCTTATGCCCTCTGTGATGGCTGAAAAACAAATTTCAAAGAAATGCACCAACCCCCTTTGTATTTCTAAGGCAGAGTTCCGGCCATGGGAGATGGCAAAGGACAAAAGGGACCCTGGCTCCTCTATTAAACACCTCAAGATTCCAGACATGCGAAAATGCATCCTTTGTCCAACATCCAGGAGAAGAAGTGGGAGGTATGTAACATGATCTCCCCAAGCTGCTAGATCCTGTAATATTGCCATGTGGAACTGAACCCAGGCAGTCTACCATTTTACCATCCAACAGGTAGCAGCAGAAAGAGCTCTGTCCAGGTCAATGGCCTGGCCTTAATTTACACTGTGAACTACTGGAACACTGGCACAATTGTATCTGTGCCTTCAAGACTAATTCATCTCTATGTGCCTTCTCACATCATGGAAGTCCTCACTTCTGGAAAGTCGATCACCCTGCAACAGTTCCAGCCTACTAACCTCTGAAGGAATGCACAGCTGGACTTTTAATTCTGGACTCTGCACTTACGTGACCGTAACTCTTATTTTATCATGGTCTTGCCCTGCACTTGCCCTGCACTCCTTTCTTTCCCTTATCCCTATCCTATTGCATGAGTGCAAAAAGGGGTAGATGCTGCAAAACCCCTTTCCCACGTTTGTTGTTTCGACTATTCAAAATGAAATTTATCTCTTTATTCGAAATATCCTTCGCCTGTTAATTCATGTTTGAGTTATGTTAATTTTAGTTGGTTTGTTACGGTAAAAGTTTTAAAAAGTTAAAAAAAAACAAGAAAAGGGAGAAAAAGCAGAGGCAGGTTCAATCAAGGCAATAAAGAGAGTATTAGATGATTATTTAAATAGAAACAATGTGCAGGGTTACAGGGAAAAGACAGGAGAATGGCACAAAATCATAATATTCATTTGAAGAACAGGTGCAGACATGATGGGCCGAATGGCCTCCTTCTGTGTTGTAACAATTCTGTGATTCTGTAAAACACTCGCCTTTCCTGAACACAGCCCTGATCCCTGAAAGGCTCTCCACTTCCCAAATCCGGCCCCAATCTGTGAAACATTTTCCTTTCCTCCTCCTGATTACAACCCCAATCTCTGAAACACTCATTCCTCATGATCACAACGCTAACCTCTGAGATAATCCCTCTACATCTCTTGATTATGGCTCTGATTTCTGAAACACTCCTATCCCCTTCCCAACCACAACCCCAACTGACAGCCGGGGACTATTCCATGGGTCCCTGGCTACAATTCCCTGCTGCTAGTTTCTGTTCCCACCCAATAGGCTGTCAATCTGGTAGTTTTTGGTTAGGAATCTGAACTGATTTATCTAAATAAGGCCCTGCTGTTAAGATTAACATGGCCTTGTCAGCTCTTCACCTGCTACTGGGCTCCGGTTCTTCTGGTTCTGCTGTTATGGGCAAGATGAAACAGCATGTCATGATCTACATTATCTAAACCTTTTTGAATCCTAGAAACAACAAACAGGATTTTGATTGCCCACCAAGGCCAGGATAGGAGGGGGGCTGAAGCTAATAATAGCCTAGACAGCTGGCCAGCTGCTTCCCTGGCTTCATCCTACTTCCAGGCCATTTTTGCAGAGGTGGGATGGAGGAGGGCAGCGGGCCGCATGCCATGGTTAGCTGACAGGGCTTTTTAAGAGCCAAATGAGGCCAATGAAAGGAGGCCAATTGGGATTTTCCAGGCACAGTCCTGACCTCTGTTACCCATTTCTGGAAGGAAAATCCTGCCCCTCAACTCAAAACCTTCTGTTTTCCAGTAAGAACATGCTCAGGGGCATAGTCTGACAGAAATTGACACTGAGCCAAAGAAGAAGATATGAGGAAAATTGGTCAAAAACTTAGTTAAGGAAGTGGGTTTCATGGAGGGTCTTAAAAGAGGTGTAGATGATTAAGAAGAGAATCCCAGAGCACAAAGGCACAGTCACCAAGTTTTCATCTCTGTACTAGTTTTTAACAGGGAGATTGAATGCAGAAAGCGACAGTTTTACTCATAATAAAAAGAACAATGAAAAGCTCCATGAACTAGCTGAAGTCATATGTAGAGCAGAGCAGAACTTTAGCTGTGTGAATTCACAGCAATTAATCTGTTTCAGATTACATGCAGCCTGTACTTTGTTTCTTTTGGCTGTCAATCTAGAATTGTTACAGTACTGAAGGAGGCCATTCAGCCCATTGTGTCTGTGTTAGCTATCCAGATGAGCAATGCATTAGAAAAGGGTTTACTTAAGTTTGAAATTCTTAGTGATTAAGCAGCGCTTAACTAAGTGGACTTTCTGTGTGCACTTAGATACGAAACTAATCAAAGCTTGAATATATTTAAAATATTCAGACATAACCATAAAGCCACCTTAGGGTAACAAAGATGTTTATTTCAGGTTGTCATAATAATAATGATCCTAGAGTACATTGGCATATATGATTATTTTAGTGTTGACAGTAAATTAACAGGGGAGACATTTTTCTTCAAGTCATGATGCAAAATTGTCAACTCATATCTCTGTCCAAAAGATCTGGCAATGCCACAAATGTTCATTTTAAAATGGCCTCAGTTCTACAATGCTTAAAAAGAAATCAGGTACTATTTACTAAAATTACAGATGTTTAGTATGTTACTTGATAAAGTGCTCGAGACAGCCATAAAGGCCTCAATTTTAACTCAGGGTCTGAACAAGCAGGCAGAAAGCCCCCATTCCGTCATCTCAACAAATTCTTTCTGGCTGCAAAAATTTAAGTTGATGTCTACACCCAGGGCAAATAAACAACAAGCAAAAATTGAAACTGACAACAGTGACTTTAATCACCAGAGGTCCTGGTGAATGATATGAACTTTAGGCAGCCTTGGAAGCTGTAACAATGTAATATTCCATTTGGTTTGTTGGATAAATAACAACCCCCTCCAATATTTTTAAGAGTTTGTATTTATTAGGGTTGAGCCTCAGGAGATTGGCTTTAGAATTAAATTTGGACAATGCAATGTGAAAATCTTTAAACCTGAACTTCATCTTTGAAGTGCTAATCTAATTTAACAATTGTGTCTGATCATTGACGCAGTGTCAAGCATTTATCACAAACTTCAAACATTTTGGAAGCAAATGCGATGTCTAAAATTACTTTGACATTGAGAAAACCAAAGTCTTCAGGTGGAATTTTACTCAAACAGACCCGCTCACAATGGGGGATTCAGCAGCGGATCAGATCCAGTCCCATCAGCAACAGTGGGGGAACTTAATTTGGCGGGAGGCCAAAAATCAGTTTTCCGATGGTGGGATTAACTTTAGGAATTAAGTTCTTGGGACTCTCAAGGCGGGTCAAACTTCCCGACGAACAATGTTGGGAAACCCTTTTGCATGCATTAGCAAGTCATGCATGCTCATTAAAAGGCCAAGATCCCTTCAAAATTAAGTTCCTCGACAGCGAGAAATTAGAACTTACACATTTACAACTGTATGTAAGTGGCGTGCACCTAGTGAGCTTGACTTCTTCCACAACTTTGAAGTGAGTAGACACTGCTTTGGCTTTCTTGGGACCAGTCACAAGTCTCAGCCACTTAACTCAGATTGGGTGCTGGTAGGCAAAACTGCATGATGGCTGGACATGAGGAGCAGGCTAACGGCAGAAGGAAGACAGACTGTCCGGGGCAGGGAAGGAGGCACCGAGGGAATGTGAGGATGCAGCGACGTGGGATGGAGGGAAGGACCTTGCTTATCGGGTCAGAGGGTCCTGTGGTTGTGTGGGGCATTTCTAAGCAGGGATGGTGGGAGAGAAGGCAGGGTCAGTGCTGTCGACGGTGCTGTCCTGGGAGTTGAACTGAAGGTGTTGAGCAGTGGAGTGAACAGGCAGTGAGAAGAGGGAATGGGATGCGGTAGGATGGGAAGTCCAGTGTGATAGTCGGGTAGCTGAAGGTTTCATGGGGGGAAGTCATGAAAACGGACAAAACAGATAGCTTGGATAATAGGAGGGGTCAAGGTAGGCATGGGGATGGTAATGGGTGTAGGCTCCGAGGGGAAAGAAGGCATGTAGAGCGTAATGGTTATAGGTGCAAGGGGAGGTTCAAGAGTGGCAGAGGGGAGAGGAATGGTTATATTGGGTGGGTCAATAGTGATGGGGGAAGTCGGTGGGTGACAGAGAGAGGGAAGAAGGTGGTGGAGTGAGGCTGGAATGTGACGCATACCATTTTTGTGTTCTCACCTATCCTAGCTCTGAAACTGCGATACCTCAAAATGTGAGGAGGATCTTTTGGGTGGGTGGAGTTCAAGGTCAGCACAACTGGTTGACTAAGGGAACAACCTAATAATTATGAGGCAACTAAATGTCAACCATGCTCAGTTGTGTTCTCCCCTGTATGATGGAGACCACACTGCAGCAGGTTTTTTCCCAACTCCTGGGTCTCATAACATTGAGATCCCTGCAAGGTCTGCAGCTGCTGTTCATTCTGTGCAATTTGCCATCTGCTCTTGTCAGAGGCAGGGATGAAGGGAAGGAGGGAGAGAGGGAGCTGGATGCCTCCAAGGGGCATGGCTGGTGCACAGCAGCAAACTCCCAACTCTAAACGTCCATCCTTCCGGGTGAATGGTCATGGCTGACAGGGGCTCATATGGTAAGTCTTTCTATGCTGCCAAGGCAAGGGTCTCTCTAACAGTCTAGAGGGTAATGGAGGCAAGCTGAATAGTGTCTGAGGGAGGGTTCTCACATGTGGCTGTCATCACCCCAGTCAAAGAGCAATGTCTCCATGCGCAGTCCTGTATGAACAGGAGGAACACTCATCTCTGTTCCTCCAGGAAGTTCTTCACCTGGAAGGGGTGGGATGAGGATGCCATGTCCAGACAGAAGCCAAATACAGGGCTTAGCACTGGCTTGGTGGTCTGAAATGGAGGCAAACCTGAAAAAAATATGCTCATAGATTAATTGCTGCTATTCATTCACAGATCCACTGAGGCTTAGATGATGCTGGCTCCATGCAGCCCTCCCTTTCTACTGGCTCACATCCAGATGAGGAGGTAGAGGAACTGGAACAGTTTGGCACAGGGCCACGAGGAGCAATGCCTGAGCAGGAAGAGGCAGCAGGGCCTCAAGAAGGTGAGGATGCTGGTGACCAGGGGCTCACGTGACAGCGAGTATTGGCCTAACCATGGGAAAATTGCAGGCAGTGCAGCTATCTAAGATAAGTGAAAGGCAATGAAGGAGGCACCTTCGAAGTTCCTAGAATGTGGTTGCACGCATCTGCTAGCTTCTCCACAACGACCTGCGGCCACAAGGACTTCCAGGCAATCCCATGCTGTTGGCATTAAGGTCACTGCCACCCGAAACCTCTTTGCTAGTGGCTCCTTCCAGGGCTCCACTGGGGACCTGTGGCATCTCCCAGTCAGCGATACACAGTGCTTCCGGGTGGTGACAGATGCTTTATTCAGGAGAGCGCACCAATTTGTTCAATTCCACCTGGGCCCTGAAAGTCAGGCTGCCAGAGCTTTGGGATGTGCAGCAATCTCAGGTTCCCTGCAAGTGCAAGGGGCTATTGATTGCAAACATGTGGCCTTGAGAGCTCCCTCAGTACATTCATCAATAGGAAGGTTTCCACTCTTTAAACATGCAGCTGATATGTGATCACAGAAGGCAAATCCTGCATGTTTGTGCTCGATTCCCAGGGAGCTCTCACAACACCCTGCTGGCTGTAAATCCAGCTCAAACCTGGTCATAAAGGGGAAAAGTATCTGGCATACCCAGCAGCCACATAGCAGTACTGTTGTTCTGATTATTCCTTCAGATGTGCTTGACAAATGGAAGCTCTTAAAGAATCTAATTGTCATCTATTTTAGTTAAAGAAATCTCATGTGCAAGCTGAATGTGGTTGTGCAGTAGTTTGGCTAATACAGGTCATACATTCTCAGCCATCAAACAATCTCAGTATGATAGTATGGTGATTACGTTCCTAGATTAGTAATCGAGAGGCCTGGGCTAATAATCCCATAAATAAGAATTCGAATCCCACCATGACAGATTGAGAATTGGAATACTATTTTAAAAAGCTGGTATTGGTAAAAATGACCATCAAGCCATCAGGTTATCATAAAAGCCCAACTTGCATTTATATAGCACTTTTTTATGATCTCAAGATGTCCCAAATGCTTTACCACCAATAAGGTGCTTTTTGTATGTAGCGCAGCAAGGTCTTGCAAACACCAATGAGGTAATGACTAGATCACCAGGTTTTCGTTGGAAACAATGTACAATCATTTGTTTTTCTTTTTCATTGACCTGAGAAAACAGGCAGGGTGTTTAATATCTCATCTGAAAGATGTCACCATAACAGTGCAATGAGTACTGCATTGAATTCTGCATCCCTCCAATTCTAGCCACTTGTGTATCCCCAGTATTCTTTGCCCACCATTGGTGGCCATACCTTCTGCTGCCCAGGCCCTAAACCTTCCCTTAACCACTCTGCCTCTCTACCTCTCTTTCCTCTTTCACGATTCTGCTTAAAACATACTTCTTTGACAAGGCATTTGACCTGTCCAAATATATCATTATGTAACTTAGTTAAATTTTGTCTGATAACATCCCTGTGAAGCATTTTGGGATGTTTTCTTATGTTAAAGGCACTAAATATATGAATGAAACTTGTTTTAGATTGTGTACTCAAGTCTCTGGGGTTGGCTTGAAGAGGTATTTCACTATGTGAAAAGTGTTTTTAAAGAATTACTTCCCTTGAGCTGAACTTCTGTATAATAAATCGAAAGTTACAATAATTAGAATTCTTCCAGTCTTTATAGACGTACATTACATTGATTAAAGAGAAACTCCAGGAAGGCAATTCAATAGCAAATTATTAAAACTGAGATGTCATCCTTTGTCATCTTGAGTGAAATTCAAATACAGGTTCAATATTTTTTTCTGTATCTACAACAGGGATTACCAATTTGTGGGTGGGGGTCACAGAAGTCACATTTGGGGTCACGGACTCCCCCTCCTCCGAGCAGCAATGGCAACTGTGAGAGGAGAGGACCCAGAAGGCTCTGGTTTAACAGCCCTGGACCCAGTAGATCGATGCCACCAAATAGAGATGGGGATATTTGTGAGCCGACTTGGCTGAGTTAGAGGCTAGCAGACTCTGTGTCCAGAGTGCAGGAAAAAACAGGAGGTCATGCAACTGAGCTGGGAAGGTGAATGGCGGCTTCAAATTTTATTGAGATTCAGCTTCTGTCTGCCTGTTGTACAGGTTCCTTACCCCAGGACAGTGACTGTCTTGCAAGGACCGGCAACTAGACCAAAAGAGGGGAAGGAGAGAGGGGCTGGTGAGTGAGTAAGTTGGTGGGGGGGATGTTGGGAAGAGGGTCTGCAGGGTGACTGAGTGAGGTGGCTGAGTGAGTGGGTGGAGGAGGTTGGGTATAGGGGCTGCTGAGTGAATAATTGTATGGAGGAGGGAGGATTGGGGAGAGGGGTTGCTATGTAGGGGGAGCGTGTTAGTGGAAGAGGGCTGTATATGTAAGTGTGTGAGTCTGGTAATGGGAGGGGCTGATTACAATATGTGCATGGGGATGGGGATGAGGGCTTTCAGTGAGTCTTCTGTCACCAGGGAATATGGAGAGCCTGGCTGAAACCTACTTGATTACATAAAATAATATTATTTTTACAAAACATATTAAAAGTTCAGATTTTCATATTTATATGATATATTAAATGTTGATCAATAATACACAAACTTTAATAATTATATACTGAATATTATAATGCTGTTTTATTCCTGTTTTGTTTTCACTGGCACCTGGGGTTACATTTTCAAGCATTAAAATGATGTCACATTTGGAAATAGCTCAGGAAGCAATGAACCACAAGCATCCTCTTGCCCTTATAATATGGCTACTTTTGTGAAAATATTAGCCTATGATTTCACTAGACTTAGGTCAAACAGAAATACAAAGGCAAAGTGCTGCAGGTGTTGGAAATTTGAAATATAAATGCCGCATAAATTGTAGAAGTATTTAGCATGTATGGCAACTTCTTTGGAGAGAGAAATAGAGTTATCATTTCAGCTTGATGACCTTTCATCAGTGAGTCATGTGAAAACAAAATGGTCACTGCCACAGCAATGAGCACGCAATTCCAGCCCATGATGAATTGAGTGGCTGATGATGTCGTAGAGGCTTTGGGAAATTTAAACAAAAGTGCAGTTTGACATTCAATAGTTTTCTGAAAGGCAATAACGAAGAGGAAAGGGTCAGCTACACCCTTTTGTGGACAAGAGGGTTTAATAGCTGGCAGTCGGGTGAGGATGACATTAAAAATCCAGTCAAAATCTTTGAGAAATTCAGCACACGTCTCCAGGCCAAAGTCAAACCATCAGATCCACCAATATGAATTTCAAAGTCGGAGGCAGGAACCAGGTGAGCCTGTTGACAATTTCTTAACAAGATTGTGAAGTGTAGCTAGCAAGTGTAAATTCAAAGAAACAGATGAAAGGCTAGTCAATCAGCCTATTTGGGGCTTTGTAACCCCTGATGTACAAAAAGATCTGATTGGAAAAGAGAAGCTCACAATATTGTAAACTGTTGATATTGCCAGAGCACATGATACCACAAGTAGATAGATGAAAATGCAGACCACCCAAATGGCTAACTTTCAGTTAAGATGAGGAAAAGGCAGCAGGGTTGATGCAGTGAAACAGCAGCAAAAGAATGAACAACAGAGAGAAAGATGTTCAAGAGCTGTGGATGAACATGAGTTCACAAAGGAAATATCTTGCATATGGATCAAATTGCAGAGCTTGTGGGAATGCTCAGTCACTGCAAAAATATGTGCAGAACAAAGAAAGATGATAAAGGCGTCACCAGAGACAAAGCAACAGGGCAAATGAGAAGAAAAAGAAACCAAACATTCATACTCTGGAAGATTGCAATCAGTTTGAGGTTACAATAGACATAGGAACCATAAAACTGCATGAAATATTTAGATGCGATAGTTCCCAAAGAAATTCACACAGCCATCCAGATCAGGAAAAGCTGATCTGAAACCCCCAGCCATTAATCTGAAGCTGAAATATGATACTGGAGCAGAGTAATATCATCCCACTCAGGCTATACCAGAAGATCTATCCTGAAAATTTGAAGGAAATTATCTATTCAAAGAAAGATCCTCTGAAAACAAGCAATGTCATGCTGGCAACATATGGTGGAACTGAGATCTAACAGCTAGGAATAACTCAAATCAGAGGGACACAAAGGAAAAGATGTTCACTGCATGGTCCAGATCACTTATACAGGTAATCCTACTATACTGGGGTTGAACAGTTGCAAAGAGTTGCAACTGATCTCAGTAAACCATGAGATGAAGGTGTCATCAATGTGTGAAGGCAGTACACCCTTCGAAAAGCACCCTCCAACCAGAGCAAGAAAGATCTGGCCCAAAAGCATCCAGATTGTTTTGATGAGACAGTTGGATGGTTTGAAGATTTTAAAAATCACATCACCACTGATCCAGTGAAGAAACTAGTGATTTATCCCCCACTTAAAGTACCAATAGAACTAAAAGGAAGGCTTAAGAGAGAGCTCCAAGAGATGGAAGAAAAGAAAGTGACTGCCAGAGGCACAAAGCATACAGATTGGGTAAATTCCATTGTTATGAGGGATAACATGGAAAGCCAAATGAATGGGTTGTAATCAAATATTGAAATTCTTGAAGGCAATTTTGAAAGACACAAAGAGCTCTTCACAAAAAAGGAAAAAGAAGTAATTTGGAAAATTCAAGCAGCTAAAGATTTCGGAAAATTTGCACTCAAGATGAAAAGATAGAACTAGAGATTAAACTTGTTGATCTGGAAAGACTGAAGGCTGAGCAGGATTTAGTATGGCATGCTAAAAAGGAGCATATGGAAGAGAAACTGCAAGCTGTACAGTTAACAGAGGAGGCATCCAAGAGGAAGATCCTGAACGTTCAGCTACATGTGTTTTGAATAGCAGAACTTGAAAAGGAAAAGAAAGGCAGTGCTAAATTCAGACAGCAAATTAGTGAACTGGAAACGCACCATCATGTTCTCTACCCCAGCTCTGGCCGCAGGAGGGACAGCAGTATCACCAATCTGGCTTGGGAGGCAGTGGTAGCGGTGGTCAGTGCCAATGTAAGAGGTTTGCCATCCAGTGCAGAAAGAGGATGAACAATCTCATCCATGCCACCAGGGTAAGGCAACCATCTCATCATTCTAAACTCACACGTTCACAAGCCTATCACACATTCACTGGCATCTCACTCATTGGCAGCTCAAGGGCCATCACCACTCAATCTCTCACACACACCCCCTCACATCTCCATCTGGCCTCATCTCCTCTGGAGATTGCCTCCTCATCCCGTCCATGGCTCCACTCAGCGCACACACACACACACACACACGCACACGCACCTGGCATCCTTCTCATTTGGTCGGACATGGGCCTTGCTCATGCTCTCTCCATCTGTCTTTATGCAGGATAAGATTGTGCACAATAAAAGGGAGAGGTTCCAGACTGGGAGTGGAGTGCCGGACATCAAGGTCCTCGCTCCCTTCAAAGACCACAAGTTAGAGCTGGCCGAAGAGGAAGTGGACCATTCCTGCGGCATTAGAGAGGACGGCGCTAAGCATCCAACTGAAGATCATGCAGCAGATCATCCCTCTGGCAACTCAACTGTGAGTCCACTGTTCTGTGTACCATGACGGCCATGCACTAATAATCTCCACTTTCTCTCAAAGGTACATCTACTGCATCGCCCTCAGGCAACCTTGGCCCTGACTCCAGCGCCGAGAGCAACTCGGATGAGGACCCTGAGGACCGCACCCTCAAAAACCCATCACAGCGCTCACCCACACCCTCCACCAGTGCAGCGAAACACAATTCGGTGGGACCTACATGTACAGCAAGCTCAAATTCACTATCTGGTGAGCACACACACAATCTTTTCCACAGCAGGTGGAGACAGGTCCAACCGCGGTTGCTGGCACTCAGAGGACTGCTGTGGGCAAAGGATCTGCTGAGTCAAAGTCAGATGATGAGCCTCTGGATTTGGTCTTCAATCAGTTGTTGGAGCTGCAGCGACAATCATGGGAACAGCAGGAAGGAATGACAGCTGCACTCCTCAGATTGCAAGGCAAGATGGAGGATTCCATCCGCCTTCAGTCCGAGGTGATCGTCATGTTATGCGAACGCACTGAGGTCAACATTGGTAGGATGGCAGCCGCCATGGAGACCTTGGTCCAGGACATCTGTCCTGCCCTGTTACGTGGGTAGAACTCCATCACTGACGTCATAGTTGGCCTCCAACAGTGTCAACCTGAGAGGGGTGCAGGGAAGCCCGACCTCACTCCAGCTTTCCCTTCTCCTCAAGAAGTCAGCAAGGGGCCCTCGGGCATACACAGGGTGGAGGATCAGTAGGTGCACACCCCGGGGCATCCACCCAGGTTACTCTGGGAGTGTCCGGCCGATCCAAATCCCCTCTTCCGGTGACGCCAGCAGCTCCAGCTCCACAAGCCAAGGAGGATGCCAGTGCCACACAGCAGGACCTCGAAAACAGGCTGGGGCCCTCCAGGTCTCGGGTCTCCAGAAGATGCCCACCAAGGTCAACACAGACACAGTGTAGCAATCAGCAGGCTGCCTCTGCTTCTGCTGTGGGCGTCGGGGGAGCACCAAGACATAGCTGCAGGGTTAGGAAGGTTAAGAATATGTAACTCTTTTGGTTACAAACCAAATAAACTAAATTAACAAAATCAGGGACAAAGTAAGAGGCAGCCCCTTAAAAGGATAGTACAAAAGAAAAACAAATGACAAAGGAAACTTACAACATCAAATCAAAATGTGATTAGAGGGGTCAATAAAGCACCTCAGTCTCCATGGTGTCCACCAAGCATGGAAGGTCTTGACGATACCAGTGGACATCACGTGCTCCCTCTCCAGGGACACCCAGCCACGAACGTAGCTGCAAAAGCGGGGCAGACAGTCGGGCTAGACAACCCCCTCAATCGCCTACTGCCTGAACCTTTTGATAGCCAACTTGACCAGGCCCAGGAGCAGGTTCACAAGGAGGTCCTCCTCCCTCCCCGCCCCCCTCTGCACTGGGTGCCCGTAGATCAGAAGTGTGGGGCTGAAGTGCAAACTAAACAAAGCAAAAGGTTTTTCAGATAATTAAAAAGGGGGTGCAGCCTACAACAACTTACATAAGCATGGTCCACAGGCTTCACAAGGCCGCAAAAGGCGCAGGCATCTTGGGAGCCTGTGAGCCGGCACATCCTACGGTTGTATGGGAGTGCTGCGTGGAACACCCATCACCCCAGGTCTCCAATGGCAATGGGGAGGTCTCCCATATAGAGTGTCCTCCACTGGGGACCTCAGTCACCGGACAGCCACAAGGCATGCTAAGGCGTGTCCAGACGACAGGCGAGGGCAAGGAGGTGAAGGGTGTGCAGCAGTAGCCCATACAGGAAACCTCTCCACGCTGTGCTGAAGGGCACGGAGGGCATTTCCGTGAGGCGACGCAGGTTGTGGGACTCTGACTCCCAAGGGAGGGTTCCAGACCTGGTGCCAATGTGGAATTCTGTCCGAGCAGGGATTCGCTCAGATGGGAGCCCACCGCACACCTGAGCGTCCTTGAGACAACACATGACGTCAAGGTCGAGCACAATCGTCGTAAGGTTGAGGATGGCATTGGCCATGAGTCGGATGTCCACCAACGTATGATGCACCAACTCTTGTGGAATCATCCAGCCCGCCCCTCCACCAACCAACAACAGTGATGGAGGTGCAGATTCCTGAGCAGCGACTCTCTGACGATAGCCGCTACTCCGGAAGGCAGAGAGCTGCGGCGCGAGGTTACCATGTTCCAGACTTTGATCAGGTCCTGGTGAAAGACGGGCAACGCCTGCAAGGAGCCACGAAGGCCCCTCAAGTCTACAAACAGGAGCTGCACGTCATAATTCAGGCCGTGCACCTGCCGGAAAAAATACATTGCCAGGGCACACCATCTCTGAGGAGGCTCTACATAAAGGTGCCACTGCAGGGCCTGAAGGCGGAAGTCGCCACCTAGGGAGCATAAGCACACCAACGCCTGACCGCCCTCCCTAAGTGGAGGACTCAGAACATTAGTAGTGACCCAGTGCGACCTTTTGTCTCAGAAGAAATCGATGAGCATTCTCTGGGTTTTTGTGACAAACTCCAAGGGAGAGGTCAAAGTGACAAGCCGGTACCACAACATGGCAGCAATGAGCTGGTTTATAACCAGCACCCGACCCTGGTAGGACAGCACTCGGAGCAGCCCTATCCAGTGCTGTAGGCGATTGGTGACTTTGGTCTTCAGCTCCTGCCAGTTCGCCGGCCAGGATTCCTCAGCAGCGCAGAGGTAGAGGAGACTGGTCCTGCTCCAGGTGAAAGGCCTGAGCTCCTCAGGTAGGGAGTCCATCTGCCACTGACTGACCAGGAGTCCAGAACACTTGTTCCTGTTGATCCTAGCAGAGGACGCAGCAGAGTACACCTCCTGGCACTCGCGCATCCTCTGCAGGTCAACCGGGTCTGTGAACATGAGGAGCATGTCACCAGTGTAAGCTGAGAGGACCACCCCGATGCCCAGCCCGTGCAGAACTGGACCCGACAAACTCCTCCGCAAAAGGCACAGGAAAGACACCACAAATAGAATACAACAGGCCAGACAGGGGGCAGCCCTGGTGCACCTCTCCCAAATCGAAGGGGAGCTGTCAGGGGCCTGTTAACCTTAACTAGGCACTCTGCGGCAGCGTACAGAAGTCGGATCAGGGTAATGAAATGTGTTCCAAACCCAAATGCTCACAGAGTCCCGAATGCATTTTCGTGATCCATCCTGTCGAACGCCTTCTCCTGATCAAGGGACAGGAAGGCGCTCAACAAAGCAGTCCTCTGGGAAAGGTGGATAACGTCCTGGTCCAGATGAATGTTATCAAAAATAGTCTGGCCTGGGGCCGTGTAGGATTGGTCAGGGTGGATCATGTGATCCAGCATGGTGCCAAAGCGAGAAGACATTGCCCTGGCAAAGATCTTGTAATCTGTGCTGAGGAGGGAGACTGGGCGCCAGTTCTTATGATGGCAGAGATCCCCCCTCTTAGGCAGCAGGGCAATTATGGCCCTGTGCCACGATTAGGGCATCTCTCCGGTCACGATACTCTCTCCCAGGACCCCGGCGTAGTCCCAGGGCACCCTGAAGAACTCCACGGTCAGTCCATGCAGCCCTGGGGACTTGCCCCTGGAGAGGTTATCAAGGGCGCTGGTCAGCTCTCCCAAACTTTTAAGGGATTTAAGCTTTCTGGCGCCCTCTGGGCCGACCTGCAGCAGGTCCCCTCCACCAAACTCTGCAAGCATCCTCGCTGGATGGATCCGAAGGGAACAGAGCAGTGTCGTAGGCTCTGGCAATGACCCTGATGCCCTCCGGATCTGAGACAAGGGATCTGTCGCCGACCAGCAGCATAAGGAGCTGCTGACGGACCCTGTGCCTTTTTTCCAGTGAGTAGAAGAAGGGGGAGATGCGGTCCAGGTCCCGGAGGACCTGGATCTGCAACCTCACGTACGCATTGCAGGACCCGACAAGTTGAAGGTCCCACAGTGCGCCCCTCTTCTCTTCGTACACCAGCCGCAAGGCCAGGTCCTCACTGGGCTGACGGAGACATGCATCCAGGTCGAGCACCTCATTCTTCAGCCCCTTGACCCTGGATTTCCACCTCTTTGTCGACCCCCTCAAGTACTCCTGACAGAAGACGTGGGCGTGCCCACGTCCCACCATAGCCTCAAGGAGGAGAAAGCTCCCCGCTTCCTTCTCCAGCTGGCCCAGAAACGATGGAACGAGTCCAGGAACTGCTCATCCTCCAGCAGCAGGTTGTTAAAGTGCCAGAACATAGACCCCATCCAAGCGTAGAACGGAACGAGTTCCACCCACACCAGACGGTGGTCCAAGCACGGCACCTGCTGCATGGAAGCCAACAGAATGCAGGACATGAACGCCTTGGAAACATGAAGGCTGTTGAGTCTGGTCGCTTCGACTCCAGGTGACACAGAAGTGAAAATTCTGGAGTCAGGATGGAGATGTCACCAGACGTCCACTAGGTCGAAGGACCCGATCAGGTCCCTCAACTTACTCACACCTAGCGTGCGGTGCTGGGCAGTGGCCCCAAGGGTACAGTTTAAATCCCCCTGCAAGGACAATACACTCACTCGCATCAATGGAGTCAAGATGAATGGACACTTCCTCAAAGAAGCTTGCTTGCTGCTGCACACCCAGAACAGCATACACATTCACAAAGTGAAGCGCCGCACCCCCTAGGTACGCAGTAACTCTTTTGCGTACAAACTAAATAAACTAAATTAACAAACCATGGGCCAACTTAAAAGGCAATCCCTTAAAGGGAAACTGCAAAAACAAAAGCCAAAACTTAGATCAAAGTTTGGTCAAAATGTGATTAAAGGTGTCGATAAAGCACCCCACTCCCCGCAGTGCCCACTAAGCACTGAAGGTCTTGACGATGCCAGCAGACACTGCGTGCTCCATCTTCAGGGACACCCAGCCGCAAATGTAGCCGCAGAAGAGGGGCAGACAGTTGGGCTAGACAACCCCCTTGATCGCCCACTGCCCGGACCTGTTAATGGCCAACTTGGCCAGGCCCAGGAGCAGGTTCCTGATAAGGTCCTCCTCCCTCCCCACCCCCCTGTGCCGTGAGTGCCCATAGATTGGGAGCATGGGGCTGAAGTGCAAACAAAACAAAAGCAAAAGGCTTACAAATAACGGAAAACGGAAAGCATACATGACACACAACATATGCATGTTCCATGCACTCCACAAGGCCGCAAAAAGCGCAGGCATCTTGAGAGTCAATGAACCGAAACATCCTATGGATGTATGGGAATGCTATGTGCTATGCCCTCCACCCCAATCCCTCGATGGAAAGGGGGAGGACACCCCCATAGAGGGCCTTCCACTGGGGACCTCCGCCACTGGACGGCAACAAGGCATACCAGGGTGACAGGCGAGGGCAAGGAAGTGAAGGGTGTGCAGCAGCCCATACAGGAAACCCCTCCACGCCATGCTAAAGGACATGGAGGGCATTTCCACTAGGCGACACAGGTTGTGGGGCACCGGCTCCCGAGGGAGGGTTCAGGGCTTGCCGCCAATGTGGAATTCTGTCTGAACAGGGGTGCACTCGGACAGAAGACCACCGTGCACCTGCGCCACCTCGAGTCCCAGTATGATGTTGGGGCTGAGCACGACCGTCCTAAGGTCATGGATGGCACTGATCACGAGCCGGACATCCACCGACGCAGGACGCGCCAACTCCTGTGGAAGAATCCAGCCCACTCCTCCCACTCCAGCACATCCCGATCATGGTTGCCCCGGCAGCCACAGCCCTCCTCTCCGCCAGCCACTGAAAGTGGAGGAGGTGCGGATTCCTGAGCAGCGGCTTTCTGACAATAGCTGCTACTCCTGACAGTGGAGAGCTGCGTTGCGAGCTGACCATATTCCAAACTTTGATCAGGTCCTGGTAAAAGACGGTCAATGCCTGCAAGGAGCCACGAAGGCCCCTCAGGTCCACAACAGGAGATGCACATCATAATTCAGGCCTTGCACCTAGTGGAAGAAATGCGTCTTCAGGGCACACCATCTCAGAGGGGGCTCGACATAAAGGTATCGCTGCAGGACCTGAAGGTGGCATGTCACCACCTGGGTGCGTGAGCACACCAGCGCCTGACCGCCCTCCCTAAGTGAGAGACTCAGAACCTCAGCAGTGACCCAGTGCAGCCTTTAGTCCCAGAAGAAATCGATGACCATTCTCTGGATTTTTGTGACAAATTCCTTTGGAGGGGTCAAAGTGACCAGCCGGTACCACTAATGGCGGCAATCAGCTGGTTTATGACCAGCACCCGACCCCGGTAGAACAGCACTCAGAGCAGTCCTGTCCAGCGCTGCAGGCGAGTGGTGGCTTTGGCCTCCATCTCCTGCCAGTTCACCAGTCCGGATTTCTCAGCAAGGCAGAGGTGGTCCCCCAGGTAGCGGAGACTGGACTTGCTCCTGGTGAAAGGCCTGAGCTCTTCATGTAGGGGATCCATCTGCCACTGACTGACCAAGAGTACAGAACGCTTGTCCCAGTTGATCCTGGTGGAGGACATGGCAGAGTAGACCTCCTGGCACTCGCACATCCTCCACTGGTCAGCCAGGTCGGTGAACACGAGGAGCACGTCATCGGCGTAAGCCAAGGGGGCCGCCCCGATGCCCGGCCTGCACAGAACCAATCCTGACAACCTCCTCCACAAGAAGCACAGGAAAGGCTCCACGCAGATAGAACATAATTGGCCAGGCAGGGGGCAGCCCTGATGCACTCCTCTCCCAAAGCGAAAGGGTGCTGTCAGGGACCCGTTAACCTTAACTAGACACTCTGCAGCAGCGTACAGAAGTCAGATCAGAGCAACAAAATGTATCTGGAACCCAAGTGCTCACAGAGTTCTGAATAAATATTCATGATTCACCATATTGAACGCCTTCTCCTGGTCAAGAGACAGGAAGGTGTTCGACAGACAAGTCCTCTGGGAAAGATGGATAACTTCCCGGACCAGACGGATGTTGTCAAAAATGGTCCGGCCCTGGACGGTGTAGGACTGGTCAGGGTGGATCATGTGGTCCAGCACGGTGCCAAGGCGAGAAGATATTGCCCTGGCAAAGATCTTATAATCTGTGCTGAGGATGGAGACCGGGTGCCAGTTCTTAAGGTGGTGGAGATCCCCCCTCTAAGGTAGCAGGGCAGTAAAAGTACCTCCTGGGGGCACCTCCCCGGTCAGGATACTCTACCCCAGGAGCCCCGCGTGTCGTCCCCAGGACATTACAGAACGCCCTGAAGAACTCCACGGTCAGCCCGTCCAGCCCTGGCGGCTTGCCGCTGGAGAGGCTGTCGAGGGCGCCGGTCAGCTATCCCAGACTTATAAGGGAGTCAAGCTTTCCGGCACCCTCTGGGCCGACCTGCAGCAGGTCCTCCCACAAAACTCTGTGAGCATCCTCACAAGATGGATCCGGAGAGGGCAGAGCAGAGTTATAGGCTCTGGCAATGGCCCTGAAAAATGAAAACACTGGAGTCAGGATGGAGTTGTCACCAGACGTCCACCAAGACAAAGGACCTGACCAGGTCACTCAACTTACTCACACCTAGCGTGTGGTGCTGGGCACCAAGGCGGTCCCTGGTCCCGAGAGTACAGTCGAAATCCCCCCAGAGGATGATGCACTCTCCGCGTTGATGGAGCCAAGATGAGTGTACACTTTATCAAAGAAACTCGCTTGTTGCTGCTCGCCCAGGGGAGCGTACACATTTACAAAGTGAAACGCCACACCTCCTAGGCACACAGTAAGGTGCTGCAACCAACCTGGCACCGGCTCCTTGAGCCCCAAGGTCTCCGGCTGAAAATGTGGGGCCAGAATTGGAGGCTAGGTGACTCATGTAGACACTGCTCGCTGCTCCAGGAGCCACATAGCTTTGTGTCCCGGAATGGTATGGGGTTCCTGCAGGAAGCACACCACGTACTTCCAGTCCCTGAGGACTGAGAAGTTTTGGATCCCGCGCTGTGTGTCCCTGCTGCCATTGATGTTGAGGCTAGTTATAGTAGTCTTCACTGCCAAAAGTATGTGCTACCATCACAGAATTGCAGAAGAATAAGACATTTTTAAGCCTTCCACTCCTTCAGGAGCCCAGCAAGAAACGTATGGATCCTCCGCTGGGTGTGCTGGTCCAGCCCTGGGGCTTTTAGGGCCTTGCCAGCGGACCAGAACATCAGCAGAAACAAATACCCCGGTCTAAGGCCAACTGGACCCTGTCTTGGTGACTGCGATTACTCACCAGAAAGTCCTGGAGCTCCCCAACGGGGATAAGGGTGAGTCGACAGTGGGCACCAAATCCCCATCACCACACCTGGCTCCAACACCTCAAGGTCTTCAACGATGCTCGCTATCGATGCCACCTCCGGCTTCCGACCCCTCCCCTGCATTGAGTGCGGGGGCTGATCCGGAGCCACCAGCTGGCTCTACCTCTGCCTCGATCCCACCCCCAGGATTAAGAGTAGAGGGGTCTTCTCTGGTTTCCTTGAGTGGTGCTGGGCCACAGGGCGGCGGCAGCTCAGAAACCTGCTCCTCCCCGGGCACCGGGTTGCCCGGCGAGCCTGGGAAAATCTCCAAACCCAGGACAAAGGCGCCCGGCGCTAAAGGTTGCAACAGAGCAGCAGGGTGCAGCAGCATGTAGGCCCCCAGAAATTCTTCTCCTCCTCCTTCTGGGCAGCAGTCTTCCTCCAGAAATGTAGGGCAGAAAAGCAACTCCACAAAGGCAACAGTAGCAGCTCAGCTCCAGAAAGAAGTAGCACCAACAACAGCAACTCCAGCTCCAGCAGCAGCTACAGCCACAGCTCCAGTTCCAGCTCAAGCAGCAACGACACGTACCTGATTCCAATCAAGGAGGTGTAACTCTTTCGGGTCACAAACAAATAAACTAAATTAACAAAATCAGGAAGGAAGTAAAAGGCAGCCCCTTAACGGGAAACTGCAAAAACAAAAGGCAAAATCTAAAGGAAACTTACAAACATTAAACCAAAATGTGATCAAAAGGGTCAATAAAGCCACCCAGTCCCTGCGGCCTCGACAGTGCCGGCGGACACCACGTGCTTCCTCTCCAGGGTCACCTGGCCACCAGAGTAGCCGCATCAACAGTTGGGTCAGACAATCCCTTCAATCGCCCACTGCCTGGATCTGTTAATGGCCAACTTGGCCAGGCTCAGGAGCAGATTCATGAGGAGGTCCTCCTCCCTCCTCGCCCAGTCAAGGAGGTGTAACTCTTTTGAGTCAACCAAATAAACTAAACTAACAAAATTAGGGACAAATTAAAAAGCAGCCTCTTAAAGGGAAACTGCAAAACCAAAAACAAAATTTAATGGAAATTTACAAACATTAAACCAAAATGTGATTGAGGGTCAATAAAACACCCCAGTCCCCATGGTGCCCACTGAGCACAGAAGGCAACACTCAAGTTTTGTTCTACCAAATGACTACATTTAACTTCCTTTAATCCCTTACAAAAACAAGCTTTGGAATTCATAGTCTCACTTCAAAGAGTTTACAACGACTTGGCTTTCAATCAAACTGTGAAATGCCAGGCACTCCACTGTTTCAATGAAAGGTTGTGAAATCAGTCATGCAGCACTGATCCTATAATGATATTCCACAGGCTTACGCCAACAGGCAGTATGAAATAGCAAGCACTGATTTTTTAACACTGCAGACAGTTTTTTTTAGATCTTTAAAGGCAGGAGTTTTAAATGCCTTGGAAGCTTGACTGCTTCTTTTGATAGCTCCTTATGACAGCTCTGTTGACAGCTCCTTTGATAACTCTGTTGACAGTTCCAATGCGTTTGACAGTTCCGTTGAGTTTAAACGCTTCTTACACACATTCATGTCTAATTTTAACAATCCCAAAAGGCACCTTACCTCTGCCAAAGGGCACCTCACCTCCCACAAAGGTGTCCCAGAACTATATTCAAAAGGGTACATTACCTCTCCAAAAGGGTACCGTACCTCTCCAAAGAGCTTTGGCATCTTTAGACTATGTCCTACCAGTCCAAAGGTCACAAGTCATCTTTTGGACATCCCACCAATGAAAATCGGATCATCCTGAGATGGCTACACTTTAACATGTGTAGCTGCCTCCGTGAATTACAGGTGTGCACATAAGTATCTGCCCCATTCCTCGCAACACCACCACCCCCCCACTTCCCCACCCACCCGGGAAAATGGCAGGTGTTGTGTTCAGAGGCAGGACTTCAAATTCAGTCCTCTGCTGCCATTTTCATAGCAATGGAGAGGCTCTCTGTCCTTAAAGATTTGGGCCTTAGTGGTTCTTATTAGCATTACAACCATTTTGCTGCTTTGCAAGAAGGTTTAACAATTTGAAATAACACTGGAAGAACACAGCAGCTGAATCAGCCCATGAAAGAGGATAGGTTAATTTTTCAGGAGGGGCTCTTTAATAAGATTTTGTGATGCAGGCCAACACCCAGAAAATGAGCTTATCTTTTTCTCTGACGCTGGCTGAATTTCTAGTACTTTCATTTAGACACAATAGTCAGGATTATAACTACAGGTAGTTGTCATGATCATAATCATAAAAGCGGGTAGTCTTGAGAAATGTGGGCTTTTCTGGTTAATCATTAGCAGGCAGGAGTTGAATTATTACACAAATTAAACTGAACAGAATTGAAAATCCCACAAGTTGTCTTTTATACATTTAACAGACTTTTATTGCATTGTTGTTCTAAAGTTTCACAGCCAGGAAAGTGCCAACAAGGAATAACAAATTATTGCCCTTTCTTTACATTCTCACAACATACAGCATTCCCAGGTTGAGAATACAGGTCTTCTCTTTCTTAAAGTGGATGCAAATTGCATACAGAAGAATGAATGCGGTCATGGTCAAACAGTCAAAATAAAAACTGGTGATAGAACCATAGCTATTGTTGGGACCATGTGAGAAAGTAAAAAGTAATTATAGCCACAAGGGCCACATAAAGAACTTTTACAGGTGAAGGGGCCACAAAAAAGACAGCCAAAGACCAAGTCCTGGATTAAAATCAAGTGTTGCAGTAAGGGGATCATCAAAGATGATTATAGTTACAGATTGAGTCTGAGCCTTCCAACATAGGTGTACAAGAGATATTTCTCTGGTATTTTAAGACTACTTAAATTACAATGAGCATTTTCTGCAGAACTAGTTAATTTTTTAATGGGCTAGAAATTTGTTTGCCCCAATTTTTGGGCACAGGGGCCATGATTTGTAACCCTCATGCACCAGTTGGAAACAAGATGGACAGCACATAAAATTTGTGCACCCACTTCATTTCCCTGATTGTAGTGTGATCACGAGCAGCTTCCATGCTAAGCTGGTTGCCATTTCACTGCCATGTCATCTGTGCACTGCATGGGCCAAGTAGCGTTGTGAAGAAATCACATCCTCCAGGCAACCTTCTCTTTGTAAAGGCGCAGTCTCTATAAAAGAGAAGTTGCAGCAATGCACTGCAGGCTGCTGGATGAACACATTGGGACACTGAGAGATGAGGAGGATGTTACACCAGGTCAGGGAAAGGGATCCCCGCTTTAGTGACTCCACCCTAGATGTACTGGTCAGTGAAAGAGGTGGGGGAACAGGAAAAGGTCTTCAAATGAGGCTCCACAGGGAATGGGAGTGCTTGGCAAGGGCAGTTCATGCACTGATGTACAGGGGGATAGGCAGCTCATATGTGAACTCCAGGGGGGGTGAAGTTGCAGATGAGTTCTGCTGCAGTGAACTTAGGTGAGGACCCGGTCGGGGACAGACTACAGGAAAACACTGATGACTATGTACATAGAAATGCTTGATGCATTGACAGGACAGCCAGATACCCTCTCTTCACCATCTAGGAGCATGGAGGAGTCCAGCTCCACCATGGCATAGAACATCATGCAGAGCTTGGAGCTCATCCTTTCCACTGTGGAAATGGTGGACACCTCCATGGCAGCACTACCAGACTGACTCATGACAGACCATCTGCTGGTCTCTGTCTCAGCTCCACTGCAGCACAGGCAGAGATCTCCAGATGTATCAGTGCTGCAGTAGAAGCTCAGGCAGAGGTTATGAGATCCCTGGACGCTGCCATCCAGGCACAGATTGCTGCCATTGTGGGTGCACACGTCAGTGCACAGTGGTACATGGAAACTCTTAAAGTAGTCCACCAATTTGTGTTCTCGTAGTTTACAATGTTATGACCACTAGATATTATAAGATGGTTATGTTTTGAACTATTTCTTTTAATTCAAGATAAAATGAAGCATGTGTCTTCCAACTAGTTCTGCCCAGCGTTAAGCCAATATGATCTGGTTGCCATGGGGACTGAGGGTCCAGGTCAAGTCCAATGGGACCTAAGTGTCAGATTTAACATCTGAAAACAAAGACAGAAGCAGCTGGTCTGATTTTGTGTAGACTTACAGACTCTTAGATTTACTGATCCAGAAACCCTAGCTAGCAAAAGAGATGCTGCAGGGTGAAGATGCAGGAAAGCTATTGCTACAAGGGCAGAATTCTGCTGGTGGGAGCTCATCCTCTCATCAAAGTGATGGAACCTGCAGAGATTTAAGGACACTGGAATATTCACCCTAATGTGCCATGAAGAAGGTATCACCAGTGTGGGCCTTGCTGCTGGAAGTTTGTTCAAGGATTCTCAGAAGGCTTTTGACAGACACTGGGATGTTACAACTCAATAAAATAGTGAGAAGTGAGCCCATTGGAAGCTGGAAGTAACTTTGGACTGGTTCCTGTAAATGCTGCAATTCTGCAAAGAGTTCAGCGTAATGTATAAATGTGATGTAGGGTTATCAGTCGTGTTAAAAAACTAATAATGTACACCTGTTCTGTAGTTTAGAGTATTAGTTGCCTACTAAGTAATATTTAGTCTATATCGATCTTAGTTATTTATTACAGTAAAAGTCTTAAAATCTGAAATCTTGTTGTGCAATTCCTTTAAGTCGGTCGCTGAGAATTCAAATCTCTTTAAAAAAGCTATTGGTCTCCATTGCAATTGTAACAACTAGGATTGCAGAACTACTGCCATGTGGGAGTGGTAGTGGTACTGTGGAGGACAAACCTACTGTAGTGTCCCAGGATGACAGCATTCATGTTCCAACCACTGTCGCTTCACCAATCCCCTTTCTGTTGCCTCTCAGCCAGCCAGCCCAAATTGCTGCCATCCATGCCAAAGTGATGCAGTCCAAAGCTGGGCATTCAATGCCCAGAGCTGCTTGATGACGCCCTGCATGGTCATCTGCAGTCTCCCCCAGTGAAAATTATAGCAACCATGCTGCAGCTACTGGTGAAGCACTGCATAGGAGCACTAGAACAGGAAAAGGCACCTGCAAGGCAGGCACTAAGGGGATGCACAGGTAGTTCTTTATTTTTATATTATTGATGTATTGCTGGATAAAGTTGTTGAATGAAGGTTTCGCTGTTGAGCTTTGTTGAATGATGTTGACCAATGGGTCTTAATGATGGGGAGTCTGAAATGGATAAGTGTTAGGGAATGGTGGGTTCATGCTCGGGTTGGCAAGTTCATTCAAATGATGCAAAGCCTCACAATACAGTCCCTCTCTCTTCGTCCAGTTGCATGTGGTGAATGTGGTCTCTTTCTTGCCTCTTCCTCCTGGTAGTTTGCTCTGTGGTGTGTGAGTGGCACCATGGCTTTCACTGAAGGCCCTCTGATGTCATGTGGTAGGATGGCAGAGGGTAGCTCTTGTTGCCAAGCAGCCATCCTGGTTTATATCTTGAAAGCCCAAAGATGATTGGCATTGTGGTCTGGTACATGATAAAAGCTTTGTGGGTACTGCCAAGATGTTAGACATTCACTGAGATGAACTTCTTTGTGTGGTCTCACACCAACTACACATTGAAAGAATCATAGCCATTGTGGTATCGTTCCCTGTTGACACGAGGGGCCCGCAGAGCCTGCACCAACAAAAAGCCTGCTATCCTAGTGAATCCACATTCCCCTTCATCCTGGGAAAAGAAGATGAAGTGCCATTTCCACCTGTACAATCTCTCTGTGACCTCCCTGATGCTTCTTTGCATGGCGGACCATGGTATGTTACTCACATTGTCAGCTTCTGCATGAAAGATCCCTTGGAGTAGAATGTAACGGCAATAATGATCTTCACAACCATTGGAAAGGCCTTCCTCATCATGGTTTGAGGCTCCAAGTCATTGTGAAGGAGGTGGCATTACACCATCACTACATTCTCTGTGATTCGTAGCGTCCTCAGGCACTGCTCCTGGCTCATTGTAACGTAGAAATGATACTCCCGGAAGAACCTTTGAGTGGGGGGGTGGGGGGTGGGGTAGTAGGACCTTCTAAGGAGAACCCTCCTTCTCCCCGTCCTTGCACAGCTTCCCTTCTCTACTTCCTCCTCTACTGGTCCTGCACTGCAACTACTGACCCCATAACTTTCCAGGGCAATGTAATTTTCAGCCTTCCTGTGGTTAGCAAAAACCTCCCAAATTGCTCCAGCCACTCACCACAAACCTTGCCTCAGTACAAGTAAGTCAAAATCCCTCAACTGCAACTGGAGGGGCCTTTCAAATAGCCCAGAATAGGGCCCATCTTGCTATATAACATTTGTTGTTTCAGAAGGGAATAAGCAAGATACTGCCTGCACATGAGTTCATCAATTTTGCTAACCTGATATTGCATCAATCCATTTTCATCAATCATTTCATGATCACGCTCTTTCAATGTCTTCAGACACAGGTGGAGGACACACCTGTGAGTATATTTCCACTTCACTAAAGCTGGACAGGAAGTGAACAATGGTGCTTTGCATGCATAATAACTCTCAGGTAGGCCTGCTTATTATTACTATAAGCGACACTATGAGCACCTTATGTTATAAATCTGTTAGCTTTCAGTTGGGAGAAAATTCAAAATGTCCGTTCAAAATAGCTGCACAATATTTTTGATGTAATTTTACTGGTTTAGCTTCTCTTTTCATTGATTGGTAGCTGGCATTGAAGGCCCATTCATCATTCATATTTTTTTAAAACTAGATTGGAAGTTTTGATTCTTGCTTTCTAACTGTTGATTAATAACTTGTTCAGCTGTGATTTGCTGACGATTTATTAAGATGAAGTTTGAACCAATCTGGTGGATATTTAACACAGATATTTGTATATAGAGGTTTTGATGGCTGAAACATATATAGGTGTACCAATTATATACAAGCAGATAATTACAAATAAGTATAGAGTTTCTAGTACTTCAAGTAAGAGCTCATTAAAAAGGAGGCTTGAATTTATATAGCATTTTTCACGACTGGCAGACATCTCAATGCGTTTACATCCAATGAAGTACTTTTGAAGTCTAGTCACTGTTGTAATGCAGGAAACATGGTGGCGCATTTGTACACAGCAAGCTCCCACAAACAGCAATACAGAGGAGGGCTGCAAAAGATTCAATACTGAATTATGGGAGAACATTAATAAACTTCCAGAATGGGCAAATAATTTGTAAATGAAGTTCAACACAGATAAATGTGAGGTAGTACATTTTGGTAGGAAGAATAGGGAGGTCACTTATTACTTGGAAAGTGCAAGTCTAGGTCAGCAGAGGAACAAAGGGATCTTAAAAAACAAATACATCAATCACTAAAAGCTGTGCCACAGGTTAGCAAGGCCATAAAAAGCAAACCAAGCACTAAGTTGTATTACTAGAGAGATAATAGTGAAGTTCAAAAGTTCATAAGGAAGTTTTATGAAACCTTTATTGATCCTTAGTTAGACCACACTTAAGGCTGAATTTACACTCCCCACGGGCAAGATGGCAAGCGGGGGGACATAAAATTGGGTGCGAAAACATCAGAGCCATGCCCATTGCCTGCCCAACTCCCACGGGGAGGTAGCATAGGGCAGCTATTTGACCATGGGCCAATTGATGGCTACAAAAGGGCTTCTTGCCGCTGCTTGAATTTTAACTGAGGGGAGGCTAGCGACAAGTGTCAAAGCATCATGGCAACATCGGGGGCAGAGAGGAAGGCCTGTGTTAGGGCAGCCTATGCCCGTCAGAGGCATGCCCAAAGGTATTCCTCCCTCTCATTTCCCCGCAGTCACACCCCTATTGATCCCTGCCCCTGCCCCACTTGCTGTGGCAAGAATTTGGACGTACCTTCATCAGGGCTCCTGTTTCTTCTTCAGGAGACTGCAAGTAGCCACTGCTCCCAGTGGTGCTACTGTGGCAAGAATGCTGCCAGCCATTTGATTGGCCAAAAGTCGGTTTCACAATGTCATGAAACCAGTTTGTGATCGTCCACTCAGCCCGTTGATGGCGGGCCGTGTTTCCCGCCATCAGTCATCAGGAACCTCATTGTAATACATCAGCATATCATTATAAGGCGAGCAGGCCAGATTCATCCCCTCCCCCACCCCCACTGCCGCTGGATTGTCCGCTCACACTGATGTGTTTCATAACAGCATGTAAAAGGCATGCACTTGGCGGGCTGCATTTTGAGGGGAACCCAGAGATGAGTGCACAGTAAAGTTACGGAGTGCTCGTGAGACATGCCTGTTGGACTTTAAGGTTGAGGCGCGTTGGGTGGAGACAAAGGCTGCCCTACAGTTGGCGACTTTGGTGGGGGGGGAAAAGGCAGGCTGCCCAGCAGTTGAGGGTGACTTTGGGGGAGGGCAAAGGCTGCCCTGCGGTTGAAGGTAGTGCACAAGCACGTGCAGGGTGGAAGGGGTGGTGGGTTGAGGTAAGTGGCCATGCGTAAGGGAAACCTTGTATAAAGTGACCATTCCTCTGCAGCTAAGACAGTTCAGGCGCAGCCACATTGATATGATTGGAGTTGGACCTCTAGCTTCTCTGCCCACTCAATCAATGCAGAAGCATCAAAGTGCCACCAAGTGCTCCAGAGCTATTCACCCCTCGAGCACAGACTGCAGACTAATGAGCTTTTTTGTGAACTGCAGAACAGTTGGACGATTGGGCACATTGTATAATTTCCTTGCTAAAGCTGGCCGTGGAGCATTCACTAGTGAAGGCATTCACAGCCCCTTGCAATGTCATCATCCTGGTTTGAACCAGTCTCCCCCATGGTTCAAGCTAACAGTGCAGCCTTGCAGCAGGGGTTAGGAGAATGCCTGCGCCTAAGCGGAGTACAGCATGCAGTCCAATGGGCAAAGTTGCTGCCATCAGTCAGGTGGAGTGGGACAGAGGAAGGTGGGATATCAGGCAGCCATGCAACGCATCCAAGCGGTGGCCAGCACTCTCTGGGATGCGTTAAGTGGCCTTCAGACTTAACTAAGAGAGGTTCTTCGCACACCCATGCTAATCCACGCGTCTCTTTCTTTCATGCTGCAGGATCATGGAGCCTGGTGAATTAGCTGTATGCCTCCTGTCATACAGAGTGAAGACCAGGGAAAGGAGAGCAACTGAAGTGCCTGGCTGCACGGAGGGAGGAGCAGCACCCTCTAGAAGAAGGGACAGCTGGGGCTCCCGCACACAACACTGAAGAGCCACAGAGAGCTGTCGCTGATCATCGCCTAGCTAGACTTAGGGTCTATAGATGCCACCTTTTATTCCTGCAGATGACTGACAACCAGTATTACCGAAGACTGCGCATGTCTAGGGATCAGGTCAGTCACGTCTGCCAGCTGTTTCAGGATTTGGCGCCACATGGACATGGAGGACATCCACTGCCAGTGGCCGTGAAAGTGACTGCAGCGCTCAATTAGGGCTCCACAGGTGGCCTCTGTAGGATATCACAAGCCTCCACCCACAAATATATCCATGAGGTCATGGATGCCACCTTCGCGAGGGCAACAACTTTGTGCATTTCGTCTGGGACAAGGAGAGCCAGGATGCAAGAATGATTGGATTTGCCCAGACCTCAGGTTTCCCACAGGTGCAGGGTGCCATCGACTTAAGCCACATGGTGCTCAGATGTCCATCACAACACGTGGTCAACTATGTCAACCACAAGGGATTCCATTTGCTGAATGTGCAACTGGTGTGCGACCACCATAGATGCATCCTGCAGGTCTGCGCACGGTTTCCAGGGAGTGTCCACAACTCCTACGTTCTCAGTCGGTCTTTCAGGGTCCACAGAAGCTGCAGGGATGGCTCCTCAGGGACAAGGGCTACCCGCAGAGGACGTGGCTGATGACATCCAGCCAGCGGCCTCAGACTGCAACAGAACGAAGGTACAATGAGGCTCCTGCGGCAACTTGCAACTTGGTGGAGCAAACTATCGGGATGCTGAAAATGAGGTTCCAGTGCCTGGACAGGTCTGCTGGAGCCCTGCAACACAGTCCATAGAGGGTGTCACACATCACTGTCGCCTGCTGTTCCCTTTACAACCGGGCGCTGCAATGGGGAGAGGAGCTGGCTGAGGAGGAAATGCAGGAGCTGGAGGTCTCCGATGAGGAGGACATCAACAGGGATGAGGGTGAGGAGGTCCTCAAAGGCGACGATGATGGCGATGAGCCCCTCACACTGGCCAGATGAAGCAGGCACATTTGGGAGGGCCTCACAGCTGCTAGATTTGTGGAGGATGATGAAGACATGCAGTCAGGAGACACCATAAGGTCCTCACATTGTATATATGAATGTTTGATCCAGTCTGGCTTAAGGCAGCGCACATGCCCTCTGTGAGAATGCTCTTGTCATGGAGACGCAGTGGAGTCCCGAATAGTCACTCAATCACAGGAGGATGATGATGACATGCAGTGAGGGCACTCCATAGATCTTCACATACCCTCTGAGAAAGTCTGACTCCTGTCTGGCTGAGGGCAGCTTGCTGGCGATCTGTGATCATCGTCATATTATAGAGATGGCAGGCATGAAACTTTAAAAGCATCTGATCCTTTGTCTGCCTTCAGCACCTGACCCCTTCAGGAGCACAGTGTCACTGGTACCAGATGCTGAAGAGATAGGCACTAGCCCCACCCAAAGGTGCTGAGAGCACACAGCGAGAATGACAGTACTCTGTGACGCCTGCCCACGATATTCTGACAGCAATGACAAGCACTGTTGATGTACAGGCATCAGTAATGTGTCCAGGGCGTGTGAGGCCAGACCATCACTTTGGGCTGAAGGCTGCACAAAGCACAGGGAAGAGGCCCTGGACTGAGGCACCTGCCTTTATCTTGTGCAGAAAGGTTTCACATCTGAGTGACACAAACACTGCTCATCAGAACAAGGACCCATAGGCAGGGAGACATTCTTCGAAGTTTATTGACAACAGTGAACATTATGTACAAGTGATTAACATCCATGCCCAGGCTGTGCAGCTACATCTTCTTAACCTTCCTAACTCCACCTTGGTGCTCCCCAGACATCCACGGTGAAGGTGGAGGCAGCCTGCTGACTCTACATCCTGTCTGTGATGACCTTAATAGGCGTCATCTAGAGGGCCGAGACCTGGCGATCCTGGCCTGCTTCCAGGGCCCTGCTGTGTGGCAGTAGCACCTTCCTCGGCCTGTGGAGCTGGAGCTGTTGGGATCACAGGAAGAGGGGATTCGGATGGGCTGGACACTCCCAGTCACCTGGGTGGATGGCCCCAGGGTGTGCACCTGCTGATCCTCCTCCTTATGGGTGCCCAAGTGTCCCTAGCTGACTCCTTGAGGAGAAGGGGTAGTTAGAGTGAGATCAAGCTACCTTGCACCCCTCTCGTTGTGTTTGCTGTTGGGAGGCCAACCATGGCGTCAGTGATGGAGTTCAGCCTGCGCAGCAGCAATGTCCTGGACAAAGGTCTCCATGGCGGCCGCCATCCTACCAGTGTTGACCCCGGTGCATTGGCATGCCAGCACTATCACTTCAGCCTGAAGGTGGATGGACTAGTCCATCGTGCCTTGCAATATGAGGGGAGCAGCTTCCTGATGTTCCCGAAATTGCCTTTGCAGCTACAGCAACTGTGACATGACCGAGACCAGAGGCTCATCATCTGACTCGGACTCAGCAAATTTCTGACCCTCAGCAGTCCTCCGAGTGCCAGACACCTGGGAAGTCCCTGCCTCCACCTGCTGTGGATCAGAAAGTGTGATATGCTCACCAGATTGTGATCCTAGGGCTACTCTAATGCTAGGTCCCACCGAGGTGTGTGTCTCTGTGCTGATGGAGGGTTAAGGGTGAGCGCTGTGACAGGACTTCAGGGATGGTGCCTTTAGATTCCTTCTCAGAGGTTTCTGCGGGGTTTGATTGGTGGCCCTGGGTCGTGGACTCCGTCGGCTGGTTGGCAGATGTGCCTGCGAAAACAAGGAGAGATAATTAATGCATGGCAGTGGCCTGTAAAACAGGACACGTCACTCAAAGCATGGTTGTCTGATGGATGTTGCACTGCTGGATCCTCACTTGATAGAGCACCGCTGACCTCACTGACAGCACAGGAATGGTCCAGCTTCTCGCCAGCCAGCTGGTCCGTGAGGACCTTGATTTCAGGCATTCCTCCACCGGTCTGTGACCTCTCCCTTTTTTTGTGTGTCAGTTTGTCCTGCAGAAATAGAAATGGAGAGAGTGTGAACAGGATGCCTGCCAGGCCAGATGATAAGTATGCCTGACATGTATGGGTGGTGAGTGGTCCCATGGGCAGAATGAGGACAATGAAGGTGTGTGTGAAAGAATGATTGGTGATGTCCCTTGAACTGGCAGTAAGTGAAGGCCCTGTGGATGTGTGATGGGTTTGTGAGTGTGTGAATTGAGAGTGATGAGTGATTTACCATGGCGGAACGGAGATCATTCATCCTCTTGCGGCACTGGATGGCTACCCTCTTTTGCAGGGCATTGGCACTGACCACTGCTGCCACCGCCTCCCAAGCCAGATTAGTGAGGTTACTGCCTATCCTGTGGCCAGAGTGGGGGTAGAGGACATCACCGGAAGCCTCCACTTCGTCCAAATCGAGGGATGTATCATTGAACCTGTGGGCTGCAGTCTTTTTGAGTTTCAGGGCCATATCTTCTTTGCAGCAGTCATGGGCTGGAAGCACTGTGAGGTGTGCACGCGGCTGTACTTTAAAAAATGGCCCCCGGTGCGATGAGGCAGCAAGATGATGGTGTGGCGGGCGAATGAGAGCCCGCCCACCATGGAAATTGTGTGTTTCCTGGGAGTGTATAATTAAGGCGGTGGGTTTGGGATGATACGGTGTGAAAGCTGCTATTGCAGCCGGTGGGTAAAACGTAATTTTATCTGCCCACTACTGCACTTAGTGAAAATCTGGGATGATTCTGCCCAATGTTTCCACTTGTGGGAAAAAGCATAACTAGAGGCCATCAATATAGGATAGTCACCAAGAAATCCAATAAAGAATGCAGAAAATGAGTGGTAAGAATGTGGAACTCATTACCACAGGGAGCGCAAATAGTATAGATGCAAATAGTCATTTGGTATTGTGGTAATCTGAGGTGCAATACACCTTTAAGAGAATGTGAGCAGATTGACCACGTGATTTTATTACCCAATTGCTGTGTAGCGTGGGCTACATTGTTAATCAGTAGTTGTAGAATAGCGTTTAGGTTTGAGAAGCACACATGGGTTAGTGCTCCATTTCTATGTTAATAAACAGCCTGTGTTTCACCTCACAACGGTCTCTTTGTCGGCATCATCTTGATCACCAACTCACTCACCAGTAGATAGGCATGCAACCGTGTTCGCTGAGCAAAGCGACCAGATAGAAGGAAAATAACAACGGGTGATGAGGAAAAACACGACCAGTTGACGACACCCAAGGAAGCCACGGAAATTAAACAGAAGTAAATCAACCGTACCTTGCAAGGCAATCGTAAGTACAGCCTTCAGCACAGTCATCGAAGTTATCTCCCTCCAGTTTGCCACAGTTTGGCTGGATTGAACCGTTTGATCAGACCATCAATGACTGGTCACATTACGTTGAACGCCTTGCGTTCTTCTTTTTGGCCAATGATATATTGGGGGAGGTGAAGAGGCGAGTGATCCTCTTATCGACGTGTAGCAGTAAAACATACGGCCTAATTCGTAGTCTAACGGCACGCAACACCCAGATTCCAAGACCTTTGATGACTTGGTAAATCTTGTGAAAAGCTACTTTCAGCCGAAACCCTCGGTAACAATGCAGCAACAATTACTGAAAAACGACATTTTGTCAAAGCTTTTCGTCTTGCACTCATCAGGACAATCATAAGAATACCAATGTCAGGGGCAGCAACTTTATACTGTATGAGAAGAGAGTGCTGATTGGTTGGCAAGTCAATTCTGACATTAGTAGTCTTGTAATTGCCCTGATGAGTGCAAGATGAAAAGCTTTCACAAAATGTCTTTTTTCAGCAATAGTATAGATGCATTTATAGAGAAACTAGACAAACATGTGAAGGAGAAGGGAATAGATGGTTATGATGGAAGATTTAGATAAGAAAGGATGAGAGGATACTTGAGTGGAGTATAAACACTGGCATGGACTGGTTGGGCCAAATGGCATGTTTCTGTGCCGTATATCCTATGTAATCCTATGTAAAGCAATGTAATAATGACCAGAACATTGTTTTTTGTGACATTGAGTAAGAAATACATTTTGGCCAGGACACTGGACCCTGAGGGGGCAGATGGGGCTCAGATCTCATCCAAGTGACGGCACTTTCAATAGTTATAGCACTCCCTCAGACCTGCATTGGAGTGCCAAGCCTTTATTTTTTGTGCTTAAGTCCTAGAGCGGGACTTGAACATGTAACCTTCTGATTCAGCCAAAAGAGTGCTAACAACTGCACCACAACTGACAGCCATTAATTTTATTTTGCTTATACTAGTTTAACTGTACTCTGTGATTGTTCCTCAGAAAAAAAATCTTAAAATGATTCATTTTTGAAATGATATCACTGGTCATTCATTCTCTGCAAAAGATTATAGCTCTGGACTTCTGATTACATTCTACATTTTGCAAGGAATTGCAAAGACTTCCAACATGATAGCAATTTGGGAATGTACGTGACTTTGAAATGACTGTTAAAAATAACTTGATAGTACACTGCAACTGGCAATAAGAAATTAACATCTCCGTATGAGAACTGAGTAGGGGTCTATTTATAATAGAATTGGTACTTTTGAACAGGTTGGGAATAAAACACAACAGTAATTGGGGAAAAAAGCAAAAAACTGCAGATGCTGGAAATCCAAAACAAAAATAAAAATACCTGGAAAAACTCAGCAGGTCTGACAGCATCTGTGGAGAGCAACACAGTTAACATTTCGAGTCCGTATGACTCTTCAACAGAGTTTTTGGGGAATACTGAGGGAATTTTAACTCCCCGGTCAGAAGCCGGGGCACCTGCCCAGGAGGTCCAGTCCCCTTTAACAGCCAAGTCTCCTGAATGTCCTAAAGTCACAGGCAACCCTGAAACAGGCATCCAGAATTGGTTTGGTGGCGTTGGGGCTGTGAAAATTGGACAGCCTTGATGCTGTAAGTCAGATAAGTCATGGCACGGGCTGGGGGAATGGGGGGGTGGTGGGTGAGGGCAGCTGAAAGCGTTTTGTAGATGGGAAGGAGAGAGCCTGGAGTAACAGCACATCAACCTTTCCTTGTGGGACCTGGAGAAGCTTAAAACAGCCATGTCCTGGGAAATGGTCTCTGCTGGGATTTTATCCCCTTCCCCTCACTATTCCTGTTTCCACTGGGTGGAGGAAGTTAAAATTCCACTTACTGTCTCTACCAAAATGAAGTTAGCCTGCAATGCAATTGCAATCCATTTGTAAATTCAGGTTGTATCTATAGTGTCTGTATCTGAGGGAGCACCACTGGTATTAGGGATCCATGGTGATGGAATTAACATCTGTGGTAATAAAGATTCATAGCAACACAAAACCAACATCAGGGAAACACTGAATTAATTCTAGCAAAAATGGAGATACTAAATTAGTGGCAATTAAGTGTCACGTGCATTTCTATTATCGCCAATGATAATAGAGATTCATGGCAACACTGAATGATTGCCAATCGTAAAAAGAAATTTATGGGACTGCTTAGTGCCAACACAGGGATACAGGGGTTGCCAGAATTCACCAAACTGTGTGGGTCACGTCAACTAGTTGTCACATTACATTGGTAGGGGCCTGGGGAGCAAAACACTTGCTCAACTTCCAAGTGCTATAGATTTTGTGAAACACCAGTTGGAGGTTTGTTATCTTGCCATAGGTTGTCACTGAATTCTCTTTGTTTTTTCCTTTGTTCATTCATGGGATGTGAGCATCACTGGCAAGACCAGCATTTATTGTCCATTTGTAATTGCCCTTGAGAAGGAGGTGGTGAGCCACCTTCTTGAACTACTGCAGTCCATGTGGTATAAGTGCTCCCACAGTGCTGCTAAGAAAGAGGTTCCAAGATTTGAACCTATTAGAGGGGATTTAATAGTCAAGAGTGGGAAACGTGGGGTAACCTCATTAGGTGGGAGCTGAAATTATGTTTTCCCAATGATGGGAAATTTAGAATTCAAATTTAGAGATTAACTCAGCAGAGTGTTTGTGGCAGGTCGGGCCTCACATCCCATGGCAGCTTTCTACTTGTAATTTATTTGCATGTCATAAGTACTCATTATAGTAAAACATTTTGTAATTACGTCGTGCCTTCATGATAAAGTCAGTGGCACACAAGAATTGCGGGCACACAGTTCACTTTCATCAAAAGGCGGCATGCAACAGTTGGTTTTGTGCAGTTGTGTCAGAGGTCAGTGTTTGACTCTGTGCACAGGGAGGGGATCAGGAGAATGGCAGCTTGCATGGAGGCTCAGGACTGGCAAGGATGCGTCAGTGGTGAGGGGTGGGTGCGGAGCGGGGTTGGGAGCATGGGGGAGTGAAAGAGGTATCCAAGGGAGGACGAAGCATGGGCTGGGTGAATAAAGTAATGAAGTAAGAGCCTGGTGTTCTGGGTGAGATGGGGTGGAGGGGTGGTGGGAACTGTCAGTTAAGAAAATGAAGGGCCTAAAGGGCGGTGTCAGTACTGTCTTTTGTGATATGATGTGCATACACCTTTAAGGGTCCATATCTTAAACTGCTGTCGATCGTTACATACCTTGACAGGGGGAGATGGTGGCACAGTGGTAATGTCACTGAACTAGTAAGCCAGAGGCTCAAGCTTCCCCTCTAGGGGCGTGGGTTCAAATTCTACCATAGCAGTTGCCATGCCCCTAGCCAAGCTGATCCAATACAGCTACAACACTAGTATCTACCCAACAATGTGGAAAATTGCCCAGGTATGTCTTGCACACAAAAAGCAGGACAAATCCAACCCAGTCAATTATAACCCTATCAGTCTACTCTCAATCATCAATAAAGTGATGGAAGGGGTCATCAACAGTGCTATCAAGCGGCACTTGCTTAGCAATAACCTGCTCACTGACGCCCAGTTAGGGTTCCACCAGGGCCACTCAGCTCCTGACCTCATCACAGCCTTGGTTCAAACATGAACAAAAGAGCTGAACTCCCAAGTAACTCACTTTCTGACTCCCCAAAGCCTGTCCACAATCTACAAGGCACAAGTCAGGAGTGTGATAAAATATTCTTCACTTGCCTGGATGAGTGCAGCTCCAACAACACTCAAGAATCTTAACACCATCCAGGATAATGCAGCCCGCTTGATTGGCACCCCATCCACAAACATTCACTCCCTCCGCCACCGATGCACAGTGGCAGCAGTGCACACAGAAACTCACCAAGGCTCCTTAGACAGCGCCTTCCAAACCCATGACCACTACCATCTAGAATGCAAGGGCAACAGATACATGAGAACATCACTTCCTGAAAGTTCCCCTCTATACACTCACTATCCTGACTTGGAACTATATCGCCGTTCCTTCACTGTCAAAATCCTGGAACTCCCTTCCTAACAGCACCGTGGGTGTACCTACACCACATGGACCGCAGCGGTTCAAGAAGGCAGCTCACCACCACCTACTCAAGGGCAATTAGGGATGAGCAATAAATGCTGGCACAGCCAGCGAAGCTGACATTTCTTGAACGAATAAAAGAAAAATTAAGCTCAATTAATAAATCTAGAATTGAAGGCTAGTCTCAGTGATGGTGACCATGAAACTTTCATTGATTATCTTAAAAACACATCTGGTTTACCAATGTCCTTTAGGGAAGGAAATCTGCCACCCTTACCTGGTCTGGCCTGCAAGTAACTTCAGGCCCACAGCAATGTGATTAACTTTTAACTTCCCTCTGAGATGGTCTAGCATTTGCTGGCCTTGCCAGTAATGCCTATATCCCATGAAAGAATTTAAAAATGTGATGTATTAGTCCCATGTTTTTTAGGCATTATTGTTTCATCAATCCTCAGGTATGAATGGTACGTTTACATTCAAGAAGAATATAACACTTGTCCACATGTGAGTCCATCTCAGGGTGTTGGCTGGCAGAGTCCTTACAGTTCTTCGAGTTCACCTACAACATTTCAATTATCGCTGCTGAGAGTGATCTTGGACAATATCCTTTGAAAATGCATAGAAGGGAGGGCCAGCTGAGCCTGCAAGTTCAACCATGTCCCACAGAATGGCAAACACAACACTGGACACTAACACAAACATTCAATAAAGAGTGAACCCAAAAGCAAACATTGTTTCTTCCACAATAAAGAAATGTTCCTAACTCCTCTGTAACCATCAATGTGTGCTAACCATGAGACATGCCAGTACATTTAGCTGTCTGGCTAAGTTAGTCTCAGCAAATAACAATGATACACACATAAATAAATCAAAACCAATGTAATGTGAAATATTTACAAGTGAAATTTAAATTTGAAAAACACAAGTGCCACCTTAAACAAAAACAAAAATTGCTGGAAAAACTCAGCAGATCAGACGGCATCTGTGGAGAAGAAGACAGAGTTAACGTTTCAAGTCCATATGACTCTTCATCAGAACTAAAGAGAAAGGAAACCAGTGTCATCTTTGTGCTCTCAATAAGTCTTATGTGAATGACAGTGTTCTTGGGCAGGAAAGTTGTGGCCATGATGAAGAACCTCCCTGTTTTTCCAGGAGGTTGTTTTATAGCCCACCACTCCACCACCCACCACCAAACCTGCTGCATTGTCAGCTGATGGCGGTTTCCACCACCAAAAAAGCTTTCCCCACTGCATGATTGCAAGTGTCTCCCATGCATGCTGCTGGCACTTAAAGTTTATTTGTAATCATGTGGGAACCAGCAAAAAGCAAGGGTGTGGAAGTGGCACCACGGTTGGGAACGGCATGCCATGGTTAAAATTCTACCCATTGGCCAGAATTTTCAGTTCGGCGAGCGGGGACGGGGCCTGCTCGCCGAGACGTAAAATTACACGGGATGACATCGGGCATGCGTCCCGACGTCACCGCGCGTCATTTAGATTTTCAGTTCGGCAGGCACATAGCCGAGTCAGTTGCGTGCCCGCTGAACTGTCAAAGGCTTATTAAGGCCGTTTAAAAACTAATTAAACTAATAAACTGAGCTGCCCATCCAACCTTAAGGTTGGCGGGCAGGCGAAGAGACCAGGCGGCCTTTGCATTTTTCATGGAACCTCATCCACGGGCGGGATGAGGTTTCATGAAGTGTTTATAAATTGAATAAATTTTTTAATGAAAACTCATTGACAAGTCCCAACTCATGTGACACCATCACATGAGGGGGGCGTGTCTTAAAATTTTTCCTTTTCTTTATTTAGATTTTTAAAACTTAAACTAATCTCCCTGAGGCACCTCTGTGCCTCAGGGAGAATTCTGTGCTCTTTTGCACGCATGCACAAAAGAGCGCAGGGACCGACTCATTGATCCACCACTCCCCCTCTGCCTGCAAAGTGCTTCCAGGTGCACATCACGCTGGGCGGGCCTTAACTGGCCCATCCACGTAAAATGACAGCGCGGATCCACACAACCCCACTGACGGTGGGAAAATACTCCCCATTGTTTCTGTTAGTTGATTCTTTACATTCCCCAAAAATGGTACTATTGGAAGATCAATGTTTTTCATCTTATTTGGAAACTGTTTCCTTCATTCTTTCTGTTGTCACTAGACAATGAAAAGTAGCAAAAGAAACGGAAAGTTACTTTACACCCATTAACTTCACAGTCAATGTGGGTGCCCCAGGTTTCTTGAAAAATGCACAAAATATATTTTGGTGACAAACAACATATTTTACTCTGTTCAGGACCTTAAAGGTTTCTTTAGGAAGTTCATACAGAGGGTGCTACAGAGATTAAAATATCCTGTGCAATAAAGTGAAGAAACCTAATACCATTTCTCTACCATGGAATTTATAGTATTACAAAAGTGAGACTCAATCACAATATCAGAGAATGCCTGTGGCAAAAAAAAAGATATTTTGGAAGGAAACTGCAGGTTGCCTTTGCCTGAGTCATTGTTTCATGTTACAAATCAAAAGGTAGCAATTCTTCAAATTCCATATTCTACCAGGCTTGCCAAATGGAATTTAGAGCACACCTCATTATATTGAAATAATAGGAAGTACTGTTCATTGCACGCCCAGACCAGTTTGAACTGTTGTACATATTTCTGTTTGTTTTTGCATTGCTAATAACAGGAATTCGCATCCAGTCAATGGGGTTCATTCCTTCAGTGCACTGTTAAATAAAGGGAGTGCAACCTCCTTCAGAGGCATTGTAATCAAGAGATTTATGACACAAACCATCAGAAAACAGAATCTTGTTCTTTACATTTTGTATTTTGTTTTGCTCATTGCATATTTTATTACTTCTCCTTTAGTTCTGCTCCCCCATCCCTCATTGCCTTACTCAGTTGAGTTGAGTATTTACAATGTTCTCCCAGACCTTGTGACGAGTCACTAGGAGATGGCCAAGAAAGGTCCTGAATGGCTCAGTCTCCATTACTCAAACTGTTCATTGTTAAGCAGCTGGCAGCTGCCCAGAAACTCCCCTTGACATGACAGCAGAGATTGGGGCTGCATTACACTTCATTGCCTATTGTTAAAAACAACATTTCAAAAACATTTCAAAACTGGATTAACTGATGTGATTAACTAGGTCTCAACTGATATATTTACCTAATGCAAAAATAGTAGATTCAGCATTTTTTAAAAAATAGGTCATGATTAACATTCACTTCACAGACATACAGTGGAGTTGTTAAAGGGACACTGCTTCAGGATAAAAAAAATGACAAATGTTGTTTTGTGGTGGGGGAAAGAACCAAGAGCACTGCCCAATATTTGTCACAGCTATGTACTTACAAATTACATAATGGTGCAATTAAGTACAGTTATGCCACTGCATTATGTATTAAGAAGCAATATAATAGAAAAGGCTTGAAAATCCTTTTATTGTGGAGTAGTCATTGTCTCTTGATAGCTAATTCAAATTACCTAAAAACGATATGACCAAGCCCATGGCATGTGCTTGTTGGTTTAAATGTAAACCAGTTATTGTCTATGGCATCTTCATGACTGATTTGTATTTTCCGGTGTCATGACATTCATCACTCTGTCAGATGATCTTTTAATCAAACAAACTGGATCCCTTTCAACAAGCTAATGAATACAAAATCCGCCTGCACTGTTTACACTGTGTGAGAATGTACTCAATGGGCAATGGAGTAGAATGTAAAACAAAGTTGTTACTGTCAACAGTAAAACTGCTGAAGTGTCCAAGTCTTCCACAACTGATGGTTCAATTTTGTAACTCCTAGGCACTGCACAAGGAATGAAATTCCAGCACAAGCTTACCCATACATACCAGAAGGAGAATTGAGCAAAAACATTGGTTATCTTTCATTCAAAGAAGATGAAGTTAAATTCCAAAGGTGGGTGATTAATTCTTCAAAAAATGTTAAGATTCTACGATTGACCATAAAGAAAATCAGTGAGGTAGAGAAGCATTAATCTCATAGAACTATAAGCAACATTGTGACATCAAATCAGGTCCAAAGGATTCAAATCAAGCATGAAGTTCCGTATGCTGTTCTCAAATTACGAAAGAGTCCTGTGGTTAGTTGAAAGTAGGTTAAACAAAAATTTCCTATGCTGCAGTTTAATATAAAAATATTTCCCACCCAGGCGTTGTACCAAAGAAACTGTAAATGTGCATCAACCAATCATTAAGCCATTTATAACATAATTAGTTTGTTTACCTACTGCGTAATGAAAATAGGTGGTGTGTATCATGAATCACATTATTGTGGAAAATATCGAGTACAACATTTTGTAACATCTATTAAGGGTTTGATGTGAATCATTGCTCTTTGCATTTCACTCATAAATCTGAAAAAATCAATGTAGCAAGTGTTGCTGCATACCTTTAAGGGTGTATCTAAAACTGCTCTGCATCACCAGACAGGATGTACTCACGTAATCATTAGAAAGATGATAGGAGCAGTCCTGGAGACCAAACGTGTTAACTGACCTCCCAGAAATTGTTGAATAGTTTCATCGCTTCAAATAAAAGAACCCATCTAATTGGGTTCCAACCCTCTTTGTGTGGTTGGTGTTTGTGTAAGGTAGAAAACATAACATCAAGGGCTGAATTGTACTGTTTGTAAGAGGTTTCAGTGGCCACAGTGATGAAAAGTCTCCTTTGTTGCCGAATTCACCTATTAGGTAGTGCAACTTTTACACTTCCAAGCCAATAGCCGGGATTTTGCGTTTTTTTTGAGGTGGACGTCATAGCGGGTGGGAGCAGAAAATATTGGGAGATCGCAAAAATTGGTTTAAGGTTGTCATAAAACCAGTTTGCAATCGTCCACTCCACCTGTCAATGGCAGGCTGCGTTTTCCGCCACTACACATCGGGAACCTAATTTCAATACTTTTGCATCTTATCGTAAGTCCTGCTCGCCCCACGCTGGATCATGAGCTCAACACCGTGTTTCACAATGGTACATAAGTGACGTGCACCTGCTGACCTGCACTTCGCTCAGGACTTCGAGGTTAGTTTGACTACCTTGCTTCGGGCAGCTCTCATGGTCATCAGCGCCAGGCTTCGCAGGCAGCACCACATCACTTCTAGCGGGGGGGCTCATGGGCAGGTCTCCGCCTACCAGAAAAGTGGAAAAGTGAGGGTGGCTTTTCAATGGCTGCAGGGCTATGGCTTACTTGGGGAAGTGGGGTATCCCAGGATGTGTGTGGGAGCAAATGTTGATCTGTACAAATAGCCTCAAGATAGTGAGGGCTGAGGAGGCAGTCTCCAGAGGAGATGAGGCCAGATGGAGATATGAGGGTGTGTGTGTGAGAGTGAGTGGTGATGTCCCTTGAGCTGGCAGTGAGTGAGATGTCAGTGAATGTATGATGGCCTTGTGAGTTTTATTTTATTCATTCACAGGATGTGGACTTTGCTGGCTAAACCAGCATTTATTGCCCATTCCAAAATGCCCTTGAGAAGGTGGTGGTGCAGTCCACGTGATGTAGGTACGCCTACAGTGCTGTTAGAGAGGGAGTTGACCCAGTGACAGTGAAAGACTGGCGATATATTTCCAAATCAGGGTGGTGAGTGGCTTGGAGGGGAGCTTCCAATTGGTGGTGTTCTCATGTGTCTTCTGCCCTTGTCCTTCCAGGTGGTAGTGGTCATTGTTTTGGAAGGTGATTGGTGATTTCCTGCACCTTGTAGATGGTACGCTTTGCTGCTACTGTGCATCTGTGGTGGAGGGAGTGAATGTTTGTGGATGTGGTTCCAATCAAGCAGGCTGCTTTGACCTGGATGGTGTCAAGCTTCTTGAGTGTTGTTGGAGCTGCACTCATCCAGGCAAATTGAGATTATTACATCACACTCCTAACTTGAGCCTTGTAGATGTTGGACAGGCTTTGGAGAGACAGGGGGTGAGTTACTCACCACAGGATTCTGAGCCTCTGCTCTGCCTTTGTAGCCACAATATTTATATGGCTAGTCCAGTTCAGTTTCTGGTCAACAGAAACCCCCAGGATGTTGATAGTGGGGGATTCAGTGATGGTAATGCCATTGAATGTCAAGGAGTGATGGCTGGATTCTCTCTTGTTGGAGATGGCCATTGCCTAGCACTTGAGTGGAGCAAATGTTACTTGCCAATTGTCAGCCCAAGCCTAGATATTGTCCAGGTCTTACTGCATTTGGACATGGACTGCTTCAGTAAGTGAGGAGTTGTGAATGGTGCTGAACACTGTGCAATCATCAGAAAACATCCCCACTTCTGACCTTATGATGAAAGGATGGTCACTGATGAAGCAGCTGAACATGGTTGGGCCTAGGACACTACCTTGAGGAATTCCTGCAGTGATGTCCTGTAATTGAGATGATTGACTTCCAACAACCACAACCATTTTCCTTTGTGCTAGGAATAACTCCAACCAGCGGAAAGTTTCCCACCTGATTCCCATTGACTCCAGTTTTGCTCGGGCTCCTTGATGCCACACTCCATCAAGTGCTGCCTTGATGCCAAAGGCAGTCACTCTCACCTCACCTCGGGAGTTGAGCTCTTTTGTCCATGTTGAACCAAGGCTGTAATGAGGTAAGGAGCTGAGTGGCCCTGGCAGAACCCAAACTGAGCATCAGTGAGCAGGCTATTGCTAAGAAAGTGCCCTTGATAGCACTGTTGGTGAACCCTTCCATCACTTTGCTGAGTGTGAGAGTTTTGACTGATGAGTTGGGTGCCTTGCCCTGGCGGCGAGGATGAGACCATTCATCCTCTTTCTGCACTGGATGGCTAACCTCTTGTGTGCAGCATTGGCACTGGTCACCACTGCCACCACCTCCCAAGCCGGAGTGGTGAGATTGCTGGACCTGGTGTGGCCAGAGTGGGGGTAGAGTTCATCATAGCAGGCCTCCAAAAGGCATTCCAGGGATGGGTCACTGAATTCTTCTTGGCCTTCAGGGCCATGTCTTCACTGAAGCAGTCCTTGGCTGCAAGCGTTGAGAACTATTTGCACTGCTGCAGTTTAGATATGGCACCCGGTGAGGTAACGGCGTGGCGGGTGTTACAGAGGCTGCCGCCAGCAATACAGCATGTTTTCTTCAGTGGCTGCATAATTAATGAGGCGGGAAGCGGATGATACGGCTCAAAAACCAGCCCTTGCAGCTGGTGGAAAAAACGTTTTTTTTCATGCCCGTCACTGCACTTCGTGCAATTCAGGGAAAATTCCGGCCGATGAAATGAATTTCCATTATGATCACGCACCACCAATTTGTTCAAAGGGTAAGTCATTCATACAGGATACATACAAAATATAGAGTCCATTTCCATCTGGATATGAAGGGTTTTTAAAAATGTAATTGCCCTTTAAAGGTTGTGAGGTTATTTTGAACACCTGACACACACTGGGGTTTCTCACACATCTGACCCCTGTAAGCACAGTTCTTTCAAAGAACTAGTACAGGCATAATGAGCTGAATGGCTTCCTTTTGTGCTGTAACACTCTGTGGTAGTTAAATTGGGCAGTGCAGTGCCCATTTTTGGTCCCTATGTAGCCACAGTGACCAAAATAGTTTCAAAGTATTGACCAAAATGGAAAGTGTGCAGGACAGCATCTTGGTAAAAGGGTTTTCATGCATAATGACTGCAGCAGTATGCGAGGCACAAATCAGCGTGCAATGCTGGTTTGAAACCATTGCTCCCATTTTTTTAATCCACATTTCTATCATAGCCATGCACAGCTGAATATTACATTGGACAGCATGAAGGACCCTCCACCAACTCTATTTAAAATGAAATACTTGCAGATGAGTTGCTCAATTGCTTATTTTGGCCGTGTGCAATTGTAGGTAATTTTGGACATTTTCTATAATACAAACCTAGTTTATGTAATCTCTCCTCATAATTTTACCTTTGCATCTATGGTAACATTCTGGTGAATCTATGCTGTACTCCTTCCACAGCCAATATATCCTAAACTGTACACAATACTCCAGATGTGGTCTAAGCAGGGTTTTGTACACCTGTAGCAAAGCTTCCTCCCATTTACATTCTAGACCTCTAGATATAAAGGCTAACATTCCTTTATTAATTTTGATTATTTTTTTATACCTGACCACTACATTTTAACCTGTCCTTCTGTTGTCATGTTTTATTCACACATTGCCTATTTCCCTTTGCTGGTTTATAGTTTAGATTCTTCAGTTTTCCCATTAACTGTACTGCATAAAGCACAACCTCTTACTATTATTCTACTCTCTTCCCTTTGTTTGGTTTCAAATTGTTGCCTATATTACCTTTTCCACATGAGTCCTCCTCTGATTTAATAGTTTAAAGTCCTTGTGACCACCCTATTCTTCATTTCCATCAGGAACCTGGATAAGGGTCCCAATGGTACAATTCCTTCCTGTCCCAGTATTGATGTCAGTGTCCCATGAAATGGAACCACTCTTTCTTACTCCTTCAGCCGTGAGTTCAACTCTCTATTCTATGCTATACCAATTTGCATATGACTCAGGTAATAACCCAAAGATTATAACTCTCGAGTTCCTGTCCTTTTAACTTAGTTCCTACTTCCTAAAACTCTCCAAACGGGCTATTGCCTACTCTTTCCTATGTCATTCGTCCCAACATGGATCACAATGACTGGATTCTTCCCCTCCATCTCTAGTAACCATTTAACCCAGTTCGAGTGGTCCCTCACCCTGGCACCAGGTAGGCAACAAACCATGAGGAGCTCTCGATGCTGCTTACAAAGGATGCTACATGTTCCCTAATTATTGAATTCCTTACAACTACCACATCCTTTTGTTCTTCTTCTACATCACCTCTCCCCTCCTTTGGATACCCTTATGCTTCAAGGTGCCATGTTCTTCCAACAGTCTTTATCCTTGTACTCCCAGGTAGCAAGTACATTGTACCCACTGAATAGGATTGGTTTATCTGGTTCCCCTTGTTCTTTACCTCTATTCTTCTCCTCTCCCTCCTCTTGTGGGTCCAGGTGACTCTCTGGCACAATTGCTGGTCCCTCGTGATTGCTCAGGTTGTGCAGCATACAGCAAGTCAACGAGAATCCAGAGCTGTCCTCACCCTCCTGTCATTCTCTCCTCCAGCAGCTGGTGCTGCTTTGCCTGGCCTTATCTCCTCTTATTGGCACCTCCAGAGTAAGAAAGAGCCTAGCAAGATCCCTATGACCAACTAATCCCTTTCTCCTGGTGACTCCTATAAGGTCTCTAAGTTACAGTAGCACAGCACTCTGTCTTTAGGTGAATTGTTCAGAAAATTTCTGGGATAAATGTTGATAAAATATTGGTTGACAAAGTGTACAGAAAATCTCCCAATGGATATCAAAAATTCTTTACAAATCTAGTGTAGTCAATCTGCAGCAGCAAGAGAACAGTGAAAGCTGAGCATGGCTTTCAATAGAACTCACAATCCTCACCAAAGACTTCTTTACTCCTGTTCAGCTGGGTCATTTTAGTCATTAATTGCAGCACCAGCCAGCAAAATAGCATGCAGCTTCTTTAATGAGCATTAGGAGCCAATTTAATTGGTCATCACAGCTTTAGCAAATGTTCTTAGTGTGTTTAAACTCCTTTACCAAGAGGATATCTTACACTAAAAGCAGCTTAAGACCTCATTTTGGCCACCTCGGAGACCCTTTAGCATGAAATGTATCTGGGGAAAATTGGCCCCCCAAAAACTTAGACATCCCAAAACTACAACACAGATAAAACAACTTGAGAGCAAGTCAAATACCTAGAAGCATGTTTAGATGGAGACTAATGGCAACTTGTAAAGCATCCAATCATATCAAAGGCTTTGGATATGTTCAAGACAGTGACAAATAAACGTACATTGTGTTCAAGTGCAGAGTCCCAGACTGCATTTTGGTAAATTAATTTTTAATTAGATTCAGGCAAGCATTGGAACAACAAACACGATGTCCACAGTTGCTGGACATTTTATTGGTCTTTAGAGTGACTGGGCTATAATTCATCAAAGTAAATACAATGTCAACCCTACACAGGGATCTGGAAAATCACTCTAAGCAGCTCAGCAACCTCAGAAGGTCAGCCAGGATGAAGGGTGAATAATACATTCCTCAGTAATGGCAAGGGTGTAGGCGGGCCACCTAAAAAGCAAAGGGGTCGATTTTAACCTAAATCAGGTTTTGGTTGAATGAGGGCAAGTGCAAAATGGACTGTCTGGCCTGAGTTTCAGGCCCAGGGTTTTTTAGCTCCTGGGACTTGACTAAATACCAGCAGTCTTTATCTCTTACAGAGTGAGCAAGAAGAGGGCACAGGACAGAGGCAGGGAAGATGCAGAGCAGGGAAAGACCATGTTGTCATTGGCAGCCTGTGGATGAGAAGTGGGAGAGTCTGGGAAAGGTGTGGCTGTGAATTCCATAGTGAGGCCTAGAGGGGCACTTCTGATCTTCCTTACTGAATAAATGTTTTACATGTACTTTGGAGGGCCTCTCCTGTCTACAAATCAGCTTCAGCCTGACCTGACCTGACAGGAAAGCTGGGGGGGAGTGCTAGAGCCCATTTCATATAAATTCATTAGGCCCCAGTCTGCTTTAGGTCTGCTGTAGCCTACAGGTTAAATTCCAAAATTCTGAGCAGGTGAGTAACCTAATCATTTTTAACTTTCCACCTGCCCAGTTTTCTCCAGTGGGTAGGGTTAAAATCCACACTAAAGTAATTTAATTCCAGCTGAAATGAAGTCAAAATATTGTGCTTCCTATGCAAGGAAATGCCTGTTTCCATGCGAGTCATGATAATTTTTCACACTATGGGTAATTTATTATGTTCCCAGATAAAGAAAATTAATTTCTTCTTAACTCAATGTTTCAGATCATGAAGAATTGTTTCACAATATTTTTTGGCTTGGTCCTTGCTGCAAGATCAATTACTAATTTGAGGAAAAAGGAAACAATGCTTAGGATTGTGACAGGGAACAAACAATTTCCCAGGAGCACCGTGCAAGAGTGATTAACAGCCTGGAGAAACTGAGAATATCAACATATTTAATGGATTCTCCACATGGCTACTTATTGGACATCAGGCCACTTATTTTGTCTTGTGACTGTAATGTACGAGGGAACATATCAACACTGGTAGCTAAAGTTGTCTTTTCAATGCCCTTACCCAATAACATGGACTTGGGACTGTGCCAAGACCTCAGGTTGCAGGTAATAATCTTGCTAATGTAGCATCTAAAAGAAACAAAGTGACAGGAGTGCAATGCATCACACTGTGCTAACGAAAGGGGCATAGTTAAACACACAGGTTGAATCGGTTGACCCACAGCCACTTCACAAAGATTTCAGTTTCAGCTCTCTGAAACTCACTCTGAAAGGATGATTAAGATGTCCTCAAGCACCTCTAAATTAACAGCTGATCATGTAGACTATTTCAAACATTCACTTCCTCCACCATTCATGACAGCAGTGTGTACCATCTACAAGATGCAGCAACTCACCAAGGCTCCTTCGACAGCACCTTCCAAACCCGTGGCCTCTACCACCCAGAAGGACAAGGGCAGTAGATGCATGGGAACACCACCACCTGCAAGTTCCTCTCCAAGCCACACACCATCCTAACTCGGAACTATATTGGTGTTCCTTCACTGTTGCTGGGTCAAAATCCTGGAATTCCTTTCCTAACAGCACTGTGGGTGTAGTTACACCACATTGACTGCAGCAGTTCAAGAAGACAGCACAATACCACCTTCTTAAGAGCAATTAGGGATGGGCAATAAATGCTGGTATAGCCAGTGATGCCCACATCCCATGAACAAATAAATAAAACAAATTATCCAGTGATAGCTTCCTAAAGTTTAACATCCAGAGAAGGAGCTGATTGTTGGGAGCTGGTGACTCTTTAATTATTTAGTAAGTTTTATTGTCTAATAAATAGAGCCATGGCAGGCAGCTCGAACCTGTTGAGTGTGCATCATGGTCCCTGTGGGAACTCCGGGTTGCTCCTCACGTCCTGGATAACCATATATGCAGAAAGTGTCGCCAACTGTAGCAGGTCGAGCCCTGGGTTTCAGAGCTTGAGAAGCAGCTGGTGTCACTGTGGTACATCCACAAGGTTGAGACCTTTGTGGATAGCACACTTATAGATTCGGTCACCCTGCAGCTTATGGGTATGCAAGGAGAGGGAATGGATGACCATCAGGCAGTCAAGAAGGACCAGGAAGGAAGGTAGTGTAAGAGTTTCCTGAGTGCATCCCACTCTCCAACCAGTATTCAGTTATGAATACTGTTGAAAGTGATGCTTCATCTACAGAGTGCAGCCAGAGCCAAGTCCATGGCACCGTCCCTGGCTCAGCTACACAGGGGGCACAAGGAAGATTGGAAGAGCAACACTGATAATATTAGAAGGGGAACAGAAAAGCATTTCTACTGCCGCAGACGTGAATCTAGGGTGGTATGTTGCCTCCCTGGTGCCAGAGTCAAGGATGTCACTGAGCAGTTGCAGAGCAATCTGAGGTGGGGAGGATGAACAGCCAGCAGTTGTGGTTCACAGAAGAATTGGGTCCTGCAGTCAGAATTTACAGAGCTAGGAAGAAAACTAGCAAACAGGACCTCAAAGCAGTAATCTCCAGATTATCAAGCCTAAGTGAGTATAGAAATAGAAGGATAGAGCAGAAGAATGCATGGCTGGAGAGATGGTGCAGGAGGGAGGTCTTTAGATTCCTGGGACATTGGACCAGTTCTGGAGGAGATGGGACCTGTACAGGCCAGGTGGGTTGCACCTGAACAGAGCTTGGACCAATTTCTATGTGCAGCAATTTGCTAGTATGAATTTGCTACCAAATTAATTTGGCTGGGATGTTGGAACCGGGAGATAATATTAGAGAGGAACATTAAAGTGCACAGAGAATTGGAAGAGACAGATAGCACTAGCGTAAAAAATACTAAGGTATTAGGTGGGGTCAAAGTAAGAGGGAAAGTAATAAAGCTTAAATTCGATTACTGTGGATATGTGCGAATGCACAAAGCGTGGTAAATAAGCTTGGTGAGCTTCAGGCACACATAGCCACGTGGAAAGAGATGTTGTGTCGATGACGAAGGCCTGGCTTAAAGAAGGGCAGGACTGGGTACTAAATATCCCTGGATACAAGGTGTTCAGGAAAGAGAGAAGAAATGAAAGGAGAAGGGGTGGCAGTATTGATTAAGGAGAACATTACACTGCTGGAAAGAGAGGATGTCCCAGAGGGGTCAAGGGCAGAATCGATTTGGCTAGAGCTAAGAAACAATAAAGGTACCATTACATTGCTCAGTGTATTCTGTAGGCCACCAACTAGTGGCAAAGATGTAGAGGAACAAATCTGCAAGGAAATAACATAGAAATGTAAGAATTATAGAGTAGTTATAATGGGGGACTTTTACTATCCCTGTCTATATTAGGATAATTATAGTGTAAAGGTTAAAGAGGGGCAAGAATTTCTATGGTGCATTCAGGAGAATTTTCTACATCAGTATGTTTCCAGTCCAATGTGAAAGTAAGCATTGCTGGACCTGGTTCTTGGGAGTGAGATGGGCCAAGTGGATCAAATGTCAGTCGGGGAACATTTAAGAGACAATGTTCATTATATCATAACATTTAGACTGGATATGGAAAAGGACGAGGAGCAATCTAGAGGAGGAACAACTAATTGGGAAGGGAAAACTTTAATGGGGTGAGAATGGATCTGGTCCAGATAAACTGGAATCAATGATTGGCAGGCAAAACTGTAACTGAAGAATGGGCTACCTCTAAAGAGGAGATAGTTTGGGTCCAGTCAAGGTGCATCCCCATGAAGGGGAAAGGTAGGGGAAAAAATCCAGAGCTCCCTGGATGATGAAAGAGATAGAGAGTAAGATGAGGCAAAAAAAAGGTGCATATGATGGATGTCAGGTAAATGAAGTAAAGAGAGAGTATGAGAGGAGATTAGTAGCTACTGTAAAAGGGAATCCAAAAGTCTTCAATTGGTATATAAATAGTAAAAGGGTGGTTAAAGGAGGATTGGGGCCAATTATGGATCTAAAAGAGGATTTATACATGGAGGCAGCTGGCATGGTTAAGATACTAAATTAGCACTTTACATCTATCTTTACCAAAGAAAAAGATGCTGCCTCAGTCATGGTGAAAAAAGCTGTTGAGGTGCTTGATGGGTTTAAAATTGATAAGGAGGAAGTGTTAGGTTGGCTGGCTCTACTTAAAGTTGTTAAGTCTCCAGGACAAGATGAGACACATCCAAGGATCCTGATGAAAGTAGGTGTAGAAATTGTAGAGGCACTGGCCATAATTTTCCAATTCTCCTTAGATACAGAGGTGGTGCCAGAGGACTAGAGAATTGCATATGTTGCATCTTTGTTCAAAAAAGGTCGAAAAGATAAGCTCAGAAACTACAGGCCACTCAGTTTAGTCTTGGTGGTGGGAGAGATTTTAGAAATAATAGGCAGAATCTTGTGGAGGCAATGGGGGTCTCATCTGCTGGCTAGAGAACCGGTGAGAGACCCGCATTGCCTCCTTTGAGGAAGGCCTGCCAAACCATGAGCCTCGCAGATGAAGTCACCGGCAGGCCTTTCCCCGGAATCACGACCCCAGAGGCAGAGGCTCCACCCATCAAGAGCTGCCAGCCAATCAGAGGCCAGCAGTTCTTTTACTCAGCAGCGCCAGTGGGGAAGTGGCAGCTGCTGCTGGAATGACAACCACCAGTGCCTCAGGATCAAGGAACAGCCCAGGCCACTGGTAAGTAAAGGCAGGAGGAATTTTGCAAGATGTGGGTCGTGGGGTGTATGGGGATTTGGCATCTAAGGCTGGTGGGGTGGGCAAGGGTTCTCAGTAGGCCCCCTTCCTGCTGTTGGATCTCTCAATCAGGCATTGTGCCTTTGAAGGAGGGATTCTCTACCTGGGAGATGACAAGGAGCCTGCACAAGTTTACTTGTAATGCATGCCATATGGTGACAGGGCCGCTGCAGCTGGGTTAATACCAGGGAGGTGGGATGAGGCCCTTAAGTGGTTATTAATTGGCCACTTAAAGGCCTCAATTGGCAGCAGGATGGAAAGGCCGCCCACGGGCCTTTCCACCCCGGATTTTAATCAGGTTGGAGGTGGGAAGGCTGCTCAACTAACACCCTCCTGCCCAATGAAGTGCCCTCCCAGTCTCCAAACATGCTACTTGAGAGGGCAGAAGATTCCATCTGATAATTTGGGACAAAATTAATAGTCACCTGGGCAAATGTGGATGAATTAAGGAAAGCCCGCATGGATCTTTTCAGAGCAAATTGTGTTTAACTAACTTGCTTGATTTTTTTGATGAGTGAACAGACAGGGTAGATGAGGTAATGTGGCTGGTGTGGCATACATGGACTTCCAAAAGGCATTTTATAAAGTGCTCTACAACAGACTTCTGAGCTCATGGAATAAAAAGGACATAGAATAGCAACTCTCTTCAGGTACCATGCCCTAAGAGGGCGTTGGTGACCATGGGCTTCCATGTTCATCTTGCTCTAGAGGAGTGGATCACCTTCGTTGGTGGCATATTCATCCAATTTGTGATAGTCCTTAAAAGGCCATCCTTTTTCTACCACGGTCTCTTTTACAATTGATCTTTCCCACCAGCATTAGACTTTCTGAATCATAAGTTCTTATTATGCGCACAAGAAATCCCAACAGCCTCTTCCTGATCTTGGTCAGCAGAGTTCTTTTGGTCTCAGATTTTGTTAGAGCCTCTTCATTGGTAGTGTGACTTGACCAAGATATCTTCATTATTCACCTGAAAACCACAACTCTGCATTGCTTCGCTGATCATTCAGTATTCGTTTCCATATGTCAAAATTGATGCGATGTAGAACTCCAGGATTCTCAGCTTTGTTTCCATGGCTAATTTTGCGTTGATCATAATCTTTTTCAAAGCAACAGGGATACAAAATTGGCTGAGTGATATGAAACGGAAGGTAGTGGTGAACAGTTGTTTTTCAACTGGAAGTGGGCTTACAGTGGAGTTCCCCACAGTTTGGTGTTCGAACCCCTGCTCTTCTTGATATACATTAATGACCTAGACTTTGTGCACAGGGCACAGTTTCAAAATTTGTACGATGACACAAAATTTGGAAGTATTGCGAACTGTGAGGAGGATAGTGGAGAACTTCAAAAGGACATGGACAGTTGGTGGAATGGGCAGACAAGTGGTAGTTGAAGTTTAATGCAGAAAAGTGAAGTGATTCTTTTTGTAGGAAGAGAAAGGAGAGGCCATATAAAATAAAAAGTAGAATTCTAAAGGGGGTGCAGGAGCAGAGGGGCTGGAGGTATATGTGCACAAATCATCGAAGGTGGCATAGCAGGGTGAGAGGGCAATTAATAAAGCATATGGGATCTTGGGGCATAGACTATAAAAGCAAGGAAGTTATGATAAACGTGTATAAAACACTGGTTCAGCCTCAACTGGAGTATTTCGTCCAGTTCCGGGCACCATACTTTGGGAAAGATGTGAAGGAATTAGAAAGGGTGCAGAAAGGATTCACAAGAATGGTTCCAGGAGAGGTGAAGTTCAGTTACGTTGCTAGATTGGAGAAGCTGGGACTGTCTCCCAGGAGAAGGTTGGAAAAGAAAAGGTTGTGAGGAGATTTGATAAAGGTATTCAAAATCATGAGAGGTTTGAACAAATAGGGAGAAACTGTTCCCATTGGTGAAAGGATTGAGAAGCAGAGGACACCAATTTAAAGTGGTTGACAAAAAGAGAAATGGGAACATGAGGAAAAATGTTTTTACACAGCGGGTGGTTAAGACCTGGAATGTACTGCCTGACAGTGTGGTAGAGGCAGACTCAATCATGGTTTTCAAAAGAGAAATTGATCATTATCTGAAGAGGAAGTATTTTCAGAGCTACGAGGCAAAGGCAGGGCAGTGGCACTAGATGAGTTGTTCTTGCAGAGAGCTAACATGGACACAATAGTCCGAATGGTCCGAATGGTCTCCTTCCATGCTTCTCCTTCCATTCCATGATTCTTTGATTCCAGTAAATTTTAGCATCGTATAACTAAAAGCTATTGTGAAGTGAACGACTTCATTTTGTTATCAGTAAAACTAACATTCATTTACATTTTATTATTTTATGATTTTTCCATCATCTCTGTATTGAATCATTTCCCCTCAATGCAAGTAATCATTTAGCAACTCATGTTTTAAACAAAGGAAAATGTCTTCATTCCTGTATATGGCCCTGTGCCCAGCAATTTCCCTTTCTGTTCTGGCATACATGATGGTCTTTTATCTTCAGATTCCTGGTTTCCCTTTTTTGATTGAGCTATTTACCTTGCAATTGATGCACATGGTCTCCCAGTTTTTCTCTAATTTTCTCCTGATCATGTCTCCTTTTGAGTTTTGCATAGCCACACAAGTCATTGCTAATCTGGAAGGGGATGCACAATGGCAACCAATGATGACATTCTTTTTGATTTGCCCTTCTGTTGGGAGATGCCAAGCCTTCTCTCAGCACAGAATGAAAGCAAAATACTGTGGATGCTGGAAATCTGAAATAAAAAAACAGCAAGTGTTGGAAACATTAAGTAGGTCTGGCAGAATCTATGGAGAGAGAAACAGAGTTAATATTTCCAATTGAATATGACTCTTCTTCAGAACTGAAGGAAGGTAGAAATGTGATGGGTTATATACCATTGAAAGGCGGGAGGAAGAACAAAAGGGAAGGTCTGGAATTGGGTAGAGGGCAGGAGAGATTAAATAACAAAGCTGCCTTGGAACAAAAGGCAAAGGGAGTGGTAATGGTTGTAGTAAAGAAACTAAGTATTTGTCAAGAGTGAGTGTGAATGGCACAATAATGAACAGCTCTGCCGGAAAGCAAAAACATGGAAAACAGGTTTCAGACCAGCACATGGCAAAAAATCATAATGGAAGACAGAGTTCATGGTCTGAAATTGTTGAGTCCACAAGGCTGTAAAGTATCTAATCAGAAGATGAGGTGCTGTTCCTCAGGCTTGCATTGAGTTTCACTGGAACACTGCAGCAAGCCAAGGACAGAAATTTGAGCATGAGGCAAGGTGGTGAATTAAAGTGGCAAGCAACTGGAAGCTTGGGGTCATGCTTGAGGATGGATTGGAGGTGTTGGGCAAACGTACACCCGATCTGCGTTTGGTCTTCCCAATTTATAGGAAACTGCGTTATGAGCAGCAAATACAGTATACTAAATTGAAAGAAGCACAAGTAAATTGCTGTTTTACCTGGAAAGGAGCGCTTGGGGCCTGCGAGGTAAAAGGGCAGGTGTTACACTGCCTACAATTACATACGAAGGAGCTGAGGGAAGGGGGCAAGGTGTTATAGGTGATTGAGGAGTGGACCAAAGTGTGACGGAGGGAACGATCCCTTCGGAATGCTGATGGGTAGGGGGGGAGTAGGTGGGTGGGGGGTAGATGATGTGTTTGGTGGTGGCATCCTACTGGAGGTGACAGAAATGGTGGAGGATGACCTTTTGAATCTGGAGGCTGGCGGGGTGGAAAGTAAAGGCAAAGGGATCCCTACCATGGTTCTGAGAGGGAGGGGAAGGGGTGAGAGCAGATGTGAGAAATGGGCTGGACATGTTTGACGGCCCTGTCAATCACAATGGCAAGGATGGAGGGGCAGAATCATCATTTGTGGAAAAAGGAAGACATCTCAGACGCACTGTTGTGAAAGATTATATCATCAGAACAGATGCGACGAAGACAAAGGAACTGGGAGAATATCTCCTCCATTGCATCTGCTCTGATGATGCAACATTCCACAAAAAGGTTTCTTTCCATTCATTCATGGGATATGAGTGCCGCTGTCAAGGCCAGCAATTGTTGTCCAACCCTAATTGCCCTTGAGAAAGTGGTGGAAAGCTGTTTTCTTGAGCCACTGCAGTCCATGTGGTGAAGGTACATCCCCAGAGCTGTTAGGGAGGGAGTTCCAGGTTTTTGACCCAATGATAGTACAGGTGTGGTAATAGATTTCCAAGTCAGGATGGTGTGTGACTTTCAGGTGGTGGTGATCCCATGCATCTGCTGCCCTTATTCTTCTAGGCAATTGAGGTTGATGATTTGAAAGGTGCTGTTGGAGGAGCGTTGACAAGTTGCTGCAGTGCATCTTGCACACTGCTGCCACTGTGAATGAGTGAATGAATGTTTAAGGTGGTGGATGAGGTGCCTATAAAGTGAATATAAAAACAGCAAAGAATGACTAAAGATTGATAAGGAGGGAAAAATTAGACTATGAGAGAAAGCTAGCTAGATATATAAAGAGAAATAGTAAGAGTTTCTATAGATATTTTTTAAAAATGGGTGAACAAAGTGAAGAGTCATACGAATTTGAAACGTAACTCTTGTCTTTCTCTCCACAGATGCTGTCAGACCTGCTGAGTTTATCCAGCAATTTTTGTTTTTGTTGTTGAACAAAGTGAGCGTTGGTCCCATAGAAAGTGAGTCTAGCGAATTAATAATGGAAAATAAAGAGATGGCAGATTAATTCAACAGGTATTTTGCATCGGTCTTCACTATAGAGGACACAAGTAACATCCCAGAAATAGTTGTAAATTAGGAAATAGAAGGGAGGGAGGAACTCAAGAAAATTACAATCACCAGGGAAGTGGTACTGAGCAAATCATTGGAGCTGCGGGCTGACAAGTCCCTGAGGCCTGGTGGACTTCATCCTAGCTTCTCAAAAGAAATGGCTAGTGAGATAGTTGATGCATTAGTTTTAATTTTCCCAAATTCCTTAGATTTGGGGAAGGTTCCATTAGATTGGAAAATAGCAACTGTAACTCCTTTATTCAAAAAGGGAGGAAGACAGAAAGCAAGAAAGTATAGGCCAGTTAGCTTAACATCTGTCATAGGAAAAATGTTAGAAGCTATTGTTAAAGACGTTATAGCAGGGCACTTGAATAAATTCAAGGTAATCAGGCAGACTCAACATGGTTTTGTGAAAGGGAAATCAGGTTTAACCAAATTATTGGAGTTCTTTGAAGAAGTAACATGTGCTGTGGATAAAGGGGAACTGGTGAATGTACTGTACTTAGATTTCTAGGAGGCATTTGATAAGGTGTGACATCAAAGGTTATTGCGGAAAATAAAAGCTCATGGTGTAGGGGTAACATATTGGCATGGATAGAAGGCGAGCTAACAGGAAACAGAGAATAGGCATAAACAGGTCATTTTCTGGTTGACCTGATGTAACGAGCGATGTGCCACAGGTATCAGTGCTGGGGCCTCAACTTTTTACAATTTATATAAGAGACTTGGATGAAGGGATCAAAGGTATGGTTGCTAAATTTGTTGATGACACAAAGATAGGTAGGGAAGTAGTTGTGAAGAGGATATAAGGAGGCTACAAAAGGATACAGATAGGTTAAGTGAGCGGGCAAAGATCTGGCAAATGAAGCATAATGTGGGAAAGTGTGAAATTGTCCATTTTGGTGGGAAGAATGAAAAAGAAGCATATAATCTAAATGGTGAGAGATTGCAGAGCGCCGAGATGCAGAGTGATTTGGGAGTTCTAGTGCATGAATCGCAAAAGGTTACTATACAGGTACAGCAAGTAATTAGGAAAGCTAATAGAATATTATCATTTACTGTGAGGGGAATTGAATACAAAAGTGGGGAGGTTATGCTTCACTTATACAGGGCATTGGTGAGACCCTATCTGGAGTATTGTGTACAGTATTGGTTTCCTTATTTAAGGAAGGATGTAAATGCGTTAGAAGCAATTCAGAGAATGTTTACTAGATGAATAGGCGGTTTGTCTTATGTTTCAGGTTGGACAGGCTAGGCTTGTATCTGCTTGAGTTTAGAAGAATAAAAGGCAACTTGATTGAAACGTATAAGATCCTGAGGGGTCTTGACAAGGTTGGTGTGTAAAGCATATTTCCTCTTATGGGAGGATCTAGAACTAAGGGTCACTGTTTAAAAATAAGTGGTCACCCATTCAAGACAGAGGTGAGGAGAAATGTTTTCTCTCAGTGGGTCGTGAGTCTTTGGAACTCTTTTACTCAAAAGGTGGTAGAAGTAGACTCTGAATATTTTTAAGTAAGAGGTAGATATGTTCTTGATAATCAAGGGGGTAAAAGGTTATTGGGGGTGGGCAGGAATGTGGAGTTGAGGCTTCAATCAGATCAGCCATGATCTCATTGAATGGCGGAGCAGGCTTGAAGGGTCAAGTGGCCTATTCCTGCTCCTAATTCATATGGGCTTGCTTTGTCCTGGATGGTACCGAGCTTCCTGTGTATTGTTGGAGCTACACTCGTCCAGGGAACTGGACAGTATTCCCACTCCTAACTTCTGCCTTATAGCTGGTGGACAGGCTTTGGTGACTCAGGAAGTTATTTACTCACCACAGAATTCCCAGACTCTGACTTGCTCTGATAGCTATAAAATTTACCTGGCTGTTCCAGTTAAATTTCTGGTCAATGTTTGATGGTGGGAGATTCGGGAATGGTATTTTAGTTGAATGTCAGGGTAGACTGTTAGAGTCTTTCTTGTTGCAGATGGTTGTTGCCTGACACTTGCATGGCATGAATGATACTTGTTGTCCAGGTCTTGCTGCATATGGACATGGATTGCTTCAATATCTGAGTAAGTATTTGAAAGAGTAGACATAAGTTAATAAGAATTAATAATAGGTTATTAATTGTTAGTATTATTCACTAAAAAAACCCATTAGGGAGTTCAGGAGAAACTTCTTTTTTATCCAAAAAGTGGTTAGAATGTGGATCATGCTACCACAAAAAGTAGTTGAGGCATGCAACATAGAGGCATTTAAAGGGAAGCTAGGCACACAGGAGAGAGCAAGGAATAGAAGAATGTGCTAATAGATTGAGATGAAGCAAAATGGGAAAGAACTTGTGTGGAGTATAAACACCAACATAGACAAATTGAACAAAATGACCTGTTCCTGCAATGCAGGTTCTATGTAGCTCAACGTAATACATAATCAGACACATGGATCATCTTCCTACGCATGCTTATTAGTGTTACTATCTGTTTATCGTTCTCCCGACATTCTTCATCACTGAGTGACTCAGCCTGTTGTTGCTAGCCTTCACCTCCTTATCTTCTCTAGATATTTATTACAGAGAACCTCATTCTCCATTCACACTCCCTTCCTGGCTCCTAGACATGGTGGCGCTGGTCTAGCAATTAAAATTCCACACTTCATTTAACTACTGGTCATTGTATCTCTCTGTGTCCAGAGACTGGCTTAATCATCTTTATCCCCTACTAATACTACAACTTAATCCTCTACATAAATCCAGATATTCCTCCTGGTTTACTAGCTTTTACACTACCTACCTAGAAGTCCACAGAGTTAATTGTGACCACAGGTGAGAAATCATGTTCACTGTTTTTTGTAGAATTACCAAGTCAGGTCAGGCAGGCTACATATACACAGTGGAATCCAAAAATACAGCCATTTATCCTGTCAGAAACAATGGGCGGAATCGTCCCAGATTTGCACTAAGTGCGGTAGCAGATGCGTAAAACGACGTTTTACCCACCAGCCGCAATGGCGTTTTTTCACGCTGTATTGTCCCAAACCCATCTAATTAATTATGCATTCCCAGGAAACACAGTGTTTCCATGGGGGTGGCCTCTCATTCGCCCGCCATGCCATGACCTCGCCACTTCATCATGCTGGGCACCATATTTAAAGTCCACCCCCACTAGGGCTATCTGTACCTTGCTTGTCCTGCTTTCTACCCTTAATTAGCACATTCCTTAGATAATATCACCACCTTCAACACCTCTTTGTCCTTTTGTCTGTGACATCTTTTGGTTATCTCCACATATCACTGGCCCTCTATTCAGCTCTACCTGTCCCATCACCCCTTAAACCAGCTTATATTTCACCTCTCTTCTATTTTTACTTAGTTCTGTTGAAGAGTCATACGGACTCGAAACGTTAACTGTGTTCTTCTCCGCAGATGCTGCCAGACCTGCTGAGTTTTTCCAGGTATTTTTATTTTTGTTTTAGATTTCCAGCATCCGCAGTTTTTTGCTTTTATCTTAATATTTAAAGTCCAGCACACCTCTCAGCGCTTCCAGCCCACGACTGCTGCAAAGAAGACATGGCCCTGAAAAGTAAAAAGACTGCAGCCCCCGGATTCAATGACACTCCCTCGAGCACCTTTTGGACGCAGTGGAGGCTCGCGGTGATGTCCTCTACACCCGCTCTGGCCACAGGATGGGCAGCAACCTCACTAATCCAGCTTGGGAGGTGGTAGCAGTGGTGGTCGGTGCCAATGCCCTGCAAAAGAGTCATCCACCCAGTGCCGCTACAGGATGAATGGTCTCATCTGTTCCTCCAAGATAATTCACTCCTCTCACCACTCTCAACTCACACACTCACAAACCCATCACACATCCACAGGGATCTCACACCTCAAGGGACAACACCACTAACTCTCATACACACCCTCACATCTCCATCAGGCTCATACCCTCTCGAGTTTGCATCCTCATCCCGTCCATGGCTCAGCTCACCACACAAACATTCCACGTAATACCACATGTGCTGCTCACACACTCTCCATCTGTTTTCATGCATGAGAAGCCTGCTCACATCTGCAGAAAGTGCTCCCAGACCTGGGGGTTGAAGTGGCCTAGATTAGGCCCTTCACTCACTTTGAGGAGTGTGCCATCGCACTGACTGGTGAGGACATGGACCGTGCCTGCGGTGACGGTGAGGTCGGCTGCGAACACCTGCGTAAGGATCCTGCACCTCATCACCCCTCTCTCAACACAACTGTGAGAGCTCTTTCTCCTGCTTATGATTCTGCTGCCATGCATTACTTATCTCTGCTTTGGTTCACAGGGAGCTCTGCCAAGCAACCGACACCTTCAACCAGCCTGTCCCTCAGCTCCATCCATGTCCTCACCTCCAGCCAAAAGGACACCTCCTCCATTTAAGAGCTTGAAATAAGCAGCCTGGAAGACCCATCACAGCGCTCACCCACACCCTCCACCAGCTCAAAGACACACATCTGGGTGGAACCTAGATCTAGAGCAGGCTCGGGTTCACAATCTGGTGGTCACCACATGGACATGTGTCCACAGCAGCAGGAGTCAGCTTCGTGCGAGCTCCCTGGCACTCAGTGGACTGCTGGGGATCGGGCATCTGTGAGATCCAAGTCAGATGACGCACCTTTAGATTTGGCCTTCCAACTCATCCCGGAGAGTCAGCAGAAGGCGTGGGAACATCATGCAGAGTTGTTGGAAGTCCTCAACAGAGTGGCACATGAGTCGGAGGAGTGCGTCCACCAGTTCTCTGATGAAGTGGTGCCCACAAGTGGTGCTTGTATGGAGGTCTCCATGGGGAAGATGGCGGGTGTGTTGCTACTGCAGGAACTCACCCATGGTCCCCCGCGATGAGTGTAGGTCTGCACACATCTCCACATTGTACTGGACCAGGTTCCCAACATCTGATGGTGGGGAACATAGCTTGCCATTGACAAGCTGAGAGGACGATCACAAACCAGTTTCACGACGTTGTGAAAGCAATTTTTGGCCTTCTCGCCATATTGTCCGCTCACGCCACCGAACGTTCCTGACGCCAGCAGGCACGGAAAATTTCAGCCAATGACTGGCAAGCTCTTGAAACTCATTGTTCAGCATGCCCCACTTTCTATATTCACACCATTTTACTGAATATTAAAGTAGGCAAGAGAAAAATATGAGAAAAAATAGAAAGAAGGAAAAGAAACAACACATTTCTATATTGCTTTTCATGCATACAGAGATGTCTCAGAATGCTTTATGGGGTTATGGGAAAAGAATAGACATCAAACAGGAGAGCTAAAGCAAAATGCAGGTTTGAACTAAAGCAAGGCTAAAGCGATGGTTCTTTAGGAGGCTTTTAGAAGGTGATGGAGAAATGGTAAGTCTCTTTCATCTATACCAAAGACCGCACCTTCACCTTGTACATGTTTGCTGTTCCAAAGTACATATTATCTTACATTGAAATCTATTTATTGCTCCTCAGTCAATCTGTTTAATTTCTTCAACTGGCATTTCAGTCTCCCTCATACTGGTCATACCATCATATATCTTGCTAACGTGAAAGAATTTTATAAGTATATTCTAAGCACTTGCTGCATATTGCTCATTATAAACAGCAAGGGACCCAGAACAGATGCTGAGGAAACATACTAATGACCGCTGCCCACAGAACCATTTCCACCACCTGCTTCCTATTTCCATGTGAATTTTCAGCCCAGCTTGCCATTAGCTCTATGAGCCTTAATATCTTTTTACAAGCTTTATATAAACAGCTCCCTAATACTTCCGTGTTTTTTATTTGGGCTCAGGATGTGGACATGCTGGCAAGACTGCATTCATGAAGAGATAGCTCTCCTTGAACCACTACAGTCCCTTCAGTGGCAGTGCTGTTTTGCAGTGGTTGCTTGACAACTGAGCAGCTTGCAAGGTCTTTTTAGAATGGATCTAGCCTACGAAATTGGGCAGTGTAGTGCCTGTCATGCAGGTGGTAGGAAGTTTTTAGTTAGGTGTGCCACGTTTCCGGCCACTTTTGGCACATGGTGCCCCATGCTGTGCAGGGTGATAGTGCAGGTGTGCCACGCATGCACTCAAGCCATCAAGCATGGCTGATTGTGATATCGAACAGCTTTTCCAGCTGACTTTAGCACATTTTCAAAACTTGCACTACGCAGGTCCTTTGAAGGCCTCTGTTAATCACTCAACCATTCAGCTACACAAGAACCACCCCCCCCGCCAGGCCTGTCACAGCCCAAGCTATCAAACTGGCAGGAGAGGTGTTTTTGATTCTGCTGTGACAAATTTTGTACAAGTACTGTGGGCTTATTTTTAGAGATCTTTAGGTGGATTGTTGCATCCATTCAGGGAGGACAGAGGATTTGGTCACCTGTACAAGCGTGAGAAATATGGGGACTATAGTTGCAGAGCCTCTGAGTCTACAACATGACAAACAAGTGGGACAGATGCTGCATAGTGGAGAAGCTCTGCAAGATGAGCTCGCCACAGAAAACCCTACCCACTCAGTATTTTCAGACAGCATTTCTCATACATCCATCTCACCCAGAAGCAGTGCCTGTCACACCTCCGATTCAAGAAGAAGGCGGTCACAGAATTGTACCACGTCCTTCAAGAGGACCTGAAACCTCACATCAGGCAAGAACGACGCTGCCAGTGGTTGTAAATGTCACAGTCATAGTAAACTTCTATTCGCGTCAGAGCATTCTCCAAGTTTGTGGGGTCTGATGTGTTCTTCACAATCTTGTAATCATCAGGGGGAAGCCATTGCTGCTAGGACTCCAGAGACCATCTTGGGAAGGGGAGGAGAAGAGGAGGAGGCAGAGTGGATGCAGCTGGGACTCCACCACTGTGCAAGTGCCTGCTCAGATTCTCCTTCCCTTTAAAGTTCGTGCAGCACCAATATCTGAACTCATGGTTGTGAGCATCAGATCAACTCACAGTGCTTCTTCATCAGTAGTGTGCGATTGCTCTCTCAATTCTTGTTAACAGTCTCCCATTAGAGAAATTTCTCCAGAACGAAAACTATAAATTCTATGCTTCATTGCTCTCTGATTCAACAGGTAATTCACCGCATGACACAGCAACGCTCATTATATGGCACTGTAAATGGAGAGGCTCTGGTTTCATGCCTCCCAAGCAGCTTAGCTATTTTATAAAATTTAGTGAATTCATGGAAAACAGCAAAAGTGGTAAGGTTGAATACTGGATGTTTGGTAGCTGAGTTGGAGCAGCTAGATAAATCATACCCCACTGGGATACTTAATGACGATATGGCTGAATTAAATACTTTGGAACTAAAAGAGGCAGATGCATTTTTCAAAGAGCTTTTTTGTGATCTTTATAAAAAAAAAGACAATATTTTTGGTTTATCAGATTCTCAGGCAGGACATTCTTTTGTCATTTAAGAGCATTCATGTTTGAGGACATCAAGACAGTAAAGTATCAATTTAATTCTTGAATTGTTTTGTCTGGTTTTATGCCATAAAATCAATATGAACAACTAGTTACAATGCATCTTCAGACCATTTTACACCAGCTGAGCAAAATATTATCTGGGCATCCATCAGGGAATTGCTGGGGGTAATATATTAGTGTGGATAGAGGACTGGTTAAGGGACAGGAAGCAGAGAATAGGCATGTATGGGACATTTTCAAGTTGGCAGGATGCGACTAGTGGAGTGTTGCAAGGATCAGTGCTGGGGCCTCCGCTATTTACAATCTATACTAATGACTGAGATAAAGAGACAGGAGTAATGTATCTAAATTTGCTGACAATCCAAAGCGAGGTGGAAATGTAAGCTGTGAGGTGGACAGAGAAGCTGCAACGAGATAGAGACAAGTTAAGTGAGTGGGCAACAAGATGGCAGATGGAGTATAATGTGGGGAAGTGTGAAATTATTAACTTTGGTAGTAAGAATAGAAATGCAAAATATTTTTAAAAGGTGTGAAACTTCTAAATGTTGACGTTCAGAGACTTGAATGGGCTCATACAAGGTATTCAGAAAATTAGCATGCAGGTAGAGCAAGCAATTAGGAAGGCAAATTACATATTGGCCTTTATTGCCATAGGATTGGAGTATACAAATTAAGAAGTATGGCTACAATTGTGAGACCATACCTGGAATACTGTATGCGGTTTTGGTCTCCATATTTAAGGAAGGATATACTTGCACTGGAGGCAGTACAGCAAAGGTTCACGAGATTGGTGCCTGGGATGAGGGGGTTGTCCCATAATGAGAGGCTGAGTAAATTGGGCCTACATTCTCTGGAGTTGAGAAGAATGAGAGGTGATCTCATTGAAACATACAAAATTCTGAAGATAATGAGAGGTTGTTTCCGCTGGCTGGGGAACCTAGAACACAGGGGTACGGTCTCAGGGTAGAGGGTCGATCATTTAGGACTGAGATGAGGAGAAATTTCTTCACTCAAGGGGTTATGAATCTTTGAAATTTTGTATCCCACTCTATCCCAACGGGTTTTAGATGCTCCATCATTAACTATATTAAAAGCTGGGATGGACAGATTATTGTTCTTTCAGGGAATCAAGGGATATGGGGAGTGGACGGGAAAGTGTAACTGAAGCCCAATATCAGCCAGGACTGTACTGATGGCCTCCTTCTGTGCTGTAACAATTCTGTGAATCTGTGAACGGTGGAGCAGGCTCAATGGGCTGTATGGTCTACTCCAACTCGTCTCTCGTGTTCATGCACAAGTAGTTAAATGACCATGGCCATTTCCTCCCTGAACGAAGGAAAGATATTGCGATTAAGGAAAAGTGATAGTGTGCTGTTTGGGGAACATGTAACCCACAAGGTTGTGTGGGTAATATTTCTGTAAGAATAAAATGCAATTAGTGTCACTTCTGCTTCACTCCAAAGCAAAGCACTGCACTTGATGGTGTTTGCAGCAGTTGTGCCTCCTTAAAAATGGCAAAATTTCCTGTCAAGTCACACACCATCCTGACTTGGACATAGACTGCCATTCCTTCACTGACAGAGGGTAAAAATCTTGGAATTTCATTTCTAACAGAAAAGTTGGACCGCCTTCACTACTTGGACTGCAAAAGCTCAAGAAGAAGACTCACCACTATCTTCCTAAGGGTATCTAGGGATTGGCAATAAATGTCAGCCTTGCTAGAGATGTCCCCATCATGGGGAATGAATAGTAAAGAAATTCAGAAGACGTGTATCACCTACTATGTTGATTTAAGGTGATTGGCAAAAGAACCAGAGGTGATGTCAGGAAATCTTCTTTGGTGTACGTAAGTAGTGTCATAAACAATGAGATGATCTCATTGAAACATACAAAATTCTTACAGGATGTGTCAGGGTAAACGTGGATAGGATGTTTCCCCTGGCTGGTGAGTCTAGAATCAAGTGACACAGTCTCAGAATAAGCAGCAGGCCATTTAATATTGAGATGAGAAAGAACTTCTTCACTCAGGGGATGGTGAATCTTTGGAATTCTCTACCCCAGAGGGCCGTGGAAGTTTAATCATTGAGCGTGTTCAAGACAGAAATTGATAAATTTCTGGATACTAATGCCATCATGGGGATAGTCGGGAAAATGGTGTGGAGGTGGATGATCAGCCATGATCTGTTTGACTGGCGGAGCAGGCGTGATGGGCTGAATGGCCCACTCTTGTGTTCCTTTGGAAATCATCCCTTGTTTCAGTATTACTGTTGGTTGCATTCAGGGAAAAGGCTACACAATCAGATACAGGACAAATCGGTTCCTGAATTCAAGTGTGCCCTTCTCTATAAGAACTTTAAACAGAAGTTTGACGAATGGACAAGTATATGTACTCAGGGTGGGATTCACTGACTGATTACGCTAATGTATTGGAATAGTTTTTCAATAAATATTTAATTAACATTAGATATCTGTAATTAGGGTAATTTTCTTTATTTTATTGTTATTCATTTATATGTAATTTTTATTTTATGTTGCCTAAAATGAATTTCAGTATGAATTTCCCTATGGATAATGAAGTGAAATTGAACTGAATTAAATTATGCAATAGGTGGATAGGATTTCGAATGCCCTGTCTGATAGGGTGAGGCAGACATAGATTCAATTGTAGCTTTCAAAAGGAGAATTAGATAAATACTTGAAAGAGAATAGATCGCAGAGAAATGGTGAAAGAGCGGGGAGTGGAATTAACTGGATTGCTCTTCAAAAGAGCCGGTGCAGACTCGATGGGGTGAATAGCCTCCTTCTGTGCTGTGCTAGTCTATGCTTCTATGGCCAGAATTTTACGGTCGGCGTGTGGGCTCGGTGGGAGCGGTTGGGAAGCCGACCGCCACCAGCGATCGGCTCCGCACTGTGATTTTACATGGGCGGGCCAATTAAGGCCCACCCAGTGTAAAGTGTAACAGCGGCAACAAAGAGAAGGGGGAGGCGGGGGTGGGAGCTCAATGTTCGCCAGGTCCAATGGCGACCTGGCGGCCGATTCAAAAGTGGCCACAGCAGCCATGCGAAGGCTGCCAGTGAAGCACACGCACCTCGTGATAGAAATCATTACTGGTGAACACGGCAGGTGGGAGGGCAGATCAGTGGGGCAGTCGGCCCCGCATTTTTCTAATGAGTGCCTCACTGCCCTCCTGGAGGAGGTGGCAGAACGGAGAGGGACCCTTATCCCCAGGAACGGGAGGAGGAGACCCCCCAACCTCACCAAAAATGCCTGGGAGGACATGGCATCCAAGGTGAGCTCCTATGATGTGGTGAGATGCTCACCGATGTGCACCGAGATACTAGCTGCCGATATAATGCCCACTGAGGTGCTGGTTTCTGCGCTGGTGCCTGCCTGCTTCACACTCGCATGAGGTGCAGGCGAAGGCAGAGAGTGCCCAGGGTGCCGGCAGTCGGAGGACTGCTTGGGACCAGGATCAAGCTCAGTCGGTGGCTGATGATGTGCCTCTGGAGTCGTCCCTGAGGCAGTAGATGCTGGAAGTCAAGCAAGGCGTACGGGAGGATCTGGCAGAGATATATGAGGGAATGTGTACCATGCTCTCCGTTGTGGAAGAGTCCTTGCAGAGCATGAGCAATGCAATGACCCTCATGGCCGAGCGCACTGCCTCCTCCATGGAGAAAGTGGCGACTCTCATGGAGAGGCCGCTCCGGGAGCCGAATCAAGGATTCCTGGGGATGTGCTCGGACCTGCAAACCCTCACACCGGCAATGACCTCAGGTGGTCACTGTCAGTGTGGGAGATGGATTGGGCACCCAGTATCTCAGCTAGGTGCTCATCCATCAATGGTGAGCAGGGAGGTCCAAAGCAACCTCATGTTGGCACACAAGCTGCTTGTTGTCTCTGCGGGCTCCTCTCAGGGCACTCCAGATGATGGCAGCAGCTCCTCCGCCCCTCTGCCAGTGACAGTGGCATTTGATGAGGCTGCAGCAACTGGGGAGATGCCAGCTGGCACTGGCCGCTCCCTCCCAGGCGGGGCCAGCACAGGCTCTACGGGCCAGAGGACACCCGCCAAGGTCATTAAGGCCAACAGGACAGCAGAGTGAGCAGGCTGTCTCCCATGCCAGTGCCAGCAAGTGGGGAGCACCTAGACATAGCACCCGCAAGCGAAAACTTAAAGCACCTTAGGCACAACACAGGCTTATTATTTTCCCCCACCTTTACGTTAAATGTTATTTGGTGTGACGGATAACACCTATCAATTTAATTTGTATTATGTATTCCAGGCACCAGCATTAAATGTGTATCTGTTCAACAAACCTCTGGGTGCTTCATTAGTTCTGCAGGTGCGGGGTAACCCATGATGTTATGAGTGACTTGTTTGTCATTGAACTTTATTGAAATGGTACATAGTGCATGTTGTTCACCAAGCAAATGTTCCTGTCAGGAATTGAGTATGGAGCCTGGAGCCCTGGCATGTGGTGGTGGTTCTTATTTGGTAGGCTAGCTGAAGGACCATTGGACCAAAGCATCCCAGGTGTCCCTGCCTCCCTGGAGGTTGCCCAGGTCAATGTCTATCCCCTCAGTGTTCTCCTGAGCATGCTCGCCCTCAGACTCACTACTGGACTCAACGTCTGTTGCCAAAGCAGCTGCGTCAACATCTTCTTCCTCCACAGCATCACAACTTTCCAGTGCCAGATTGTGAAGAGCGCAGCATGCAACCACTATCAGTGACACACGATCTGGGGGGTATTGCAGTGTGCCCCCTGAATAGTGCGGGCATCGGAAGCACATCTTAAGAAGACCTATGGCTCTCTCTCCCACCGCCCTTGTGGAGGTCCGGCTCCTATTGTACCACTGCTTGGCCTCTGTCCTTGGATGCCGGAGAGGCGTCATGAGCCACTTTTGAGGGGATAGCCCTTGTCACCCAGCAGCCATCCATCCAGTCAGGCTGGAACACTGAAAAGCCTTGGCACTGAGAGCGTCTCAGGATGTAAGCATCATGGGAGCTGCCTGGGTACCTTGCACAGATTTGCAGAACCCACATCCTATGGTCACACACTATCTGCATGTTCATGGAATGGAATCCCATCCTGTTGACGAAGGCACCAGGATGACCCGCTTGTGCCTTGATAGCCACATATGTGCAGTCCATTGCACCCTGGATGCAGGGGAACCCAGCAATCGCTGCAAAGCCTCTGGCTCGCTCAGCCTGGTTGGCCTCGTCCGTGCGGTAGCGAATGAAAATCAATGCACACCTGAACAAAGCGTCTGTCACCAGCTTGACATAACTGTGGACAGCTGATTGTGAGACTCGACAAAGATCACCCACTGACCCCTGGAAAGAGCCGGAGGTAAAGAAGCTGAGGGCCACCGTGACCTTCAGCGCCACTGGCATGGGGTGTGCACCCACACAGTCGGAGCTGATCTCACGGCCGATCATCTGACAGATAGAGATCACGGTCTCCCTTGAGAGGTGGAGCCTCCTTCGGCATTGCACCTCAGACATATTGAGGTAGTTGCATCGCCTCCTGTAAACCCTGGCAGCAGGATAGTGGCGTTTTCTGCGGCCCCTTCCGCTTTGGACTTCCTGTTGGCCCTGCGCCCCTTGTGCCTGCGCCTCTCGTCCTACGGGTCGCTCCCCTGGAGGCTGAATAGGGACACCTGGCCTCCTTCCCCTTCTGGCCCTCTCTTCCTTCTCAGAGGAGGTTCTTCCAGCAGAGACCACAATCCCCATTCCCAGGGTAAGGGAAGACTGTCTGATACCTGGAAGGACCCAAGTAGTATGACTCCTCTGGAGTCCTGAACTGAAGCCTCTTATTTCTGTCAAAGCAGCTCTGAAGTGAAATGAAGATGTCCTGTTCACACAAGCAAGCAGCAGCAACTTATAAGCTAAAGTACAAACAACTCATATTAGCGAGCCCACTCACCCCTCTTATCCCACCCACGGATGAGGTTTTTGAAAATGTAGCATACCCGCCTGCCTGTTGCGCCTGTGCGACACCCTGAAAATTGCACAGGCTACATAAACTCCCAGATAATTGGTGCCTCAAGGGCCTTAACTGGCCCGTTAATTAATAGCGAGCGCGCCTCCTTATTCATTGCACGCCCGCCTAGCGAAATATCGCGAGGGTGCGCAGTGATGTCAGGACGCATGCCCGATGTCATCATGTGTCATATTACGCTCAGACACCCACACAACCAACATAAAATGCTGGCCTATGATTCCATAATGTTGCCTTGCATTACAAACTTTATGCACAATGACAAATGCAGGAGCACGCATTGGGTTACATTGTGGACTCGATGGACGTTTGAGCTGTTTAGGGTTAGATCTGCTGAATTAATATTGTGAGCAGCTGGTTAACTTTCACGGGTTAGCATATACTCCTTTCACTTCTTAAGCCTAGTTTGAATCCAGCCAGATTGAAACTTGCTCCAATGCTTTTGTTAAAGACTCTAAATGAAATGTATCAGTCTCAACCCAAATATGAATGAGAAATGGACCCATAACAAAAATCTATCCAAAATTATAGATGCCACTGGGTGGCTAATGTTGAAAATGGAAAATAAAACAGTGTCATGCAGAATGCTCTCTTGTGTTTGGGGAACACAGCAGAGAAATCATTATTTCATACCTGCCATGCTATGCCTGCCCTGGGAGTGCTAGATGATGAAACCAAGGGCCTAAAATGAGAAAATATTGTCCTTCAGCCACAATTCCATAAGCACAAAAATTACTAAAGATTTGGTTGGGGTCAGGGAAGGGAGGCCAAATATTAACATAGCATTTCCTACATTCTTTATACCAATTATATTGCCCACTGCAAAGTTAGCTGCCGAAATAGATACAAGTTGCTATAATACAAATCAATCAGGTTAAAGAACTACAAATCAGACACAACCCTTAGAAGCATTCCTACACTGCCAGAAATGGAAATTCTAGCAATGGAAGGCTCCAAAACGTCTGTGAAACCCGACACTAAGGGATACTGAAGTGTAGCTTAATGGTTGACACAAATCACAAACTCCAAGAGGCCAAACCACAAGCCCTAGCACTAGAAAGGCTGTCCACAACAAATTGCCAATTTAGTTAAATCAGTCACTCACATTCAAAAGAGATTGGTAGACTGCAAGAGCTAAAATAGGCAGCCCTAAACCACAAGATGTTTTAAACATAAATGTATCAATTACATTGTACTTTGGTCCTCATAGTTGCAAATGTAACTAGTCCCGATTTTGCGAAGCTCCACTTGAAACTTGGTCACTCATTGCTTTGCTGTGTGGGGGATCTTGCTGTGTGCAAATTGGCTGCCATGTTGGCAAATTGTTGCATAACAATGACAACACTTGAAAAAGTGCTTTGCTGACTTTGGAGGACATTGGGATGCCTCATCAATGGGCACATTCCCTGGCAATCGGGGGAGGGAAAGCTCAACAAACAGAGCTGCGGGGGAGGGGGGGAGGCATGGCTGGGATGGGGGAAGGGAATTCAGCAATCAGGAAGGGGGGACAGGCTGTGATTGGAAGTGGGAGGGCTGAAGGCTTCCTTGAGGAGCTGGGGGAATAGCACTCCTGCTCCTTCTGATCATAGATGAGAAGAAATAGAAGCAGGAGTAGGCCATTTGGCCCTTTGACTATCAATAAGATCATGGCTATCTGACTGTGGCCTTAACTTCAATATCCTGCTTGTCCTGCATAACCCTTAACTCCCTTGTTGATCAAAAGTCTGTCTAACTCAGCGTTGAATATATTCAATGACCCAGCCTCCACTGATTTCTGTGGGAGAAAATTTCAAAGACTAAGAGCCCTGTAAGAAAACAAATTTCTCCTCATGGCCATCTTAATTTGGAGATCCCTTAATTCTGACTGTGCCCCCATTTCTAGATTCTCCCACAAGAGGAAACATCCTCTGATCATCTATGCTTTCAATCCCCCTCAGAATCTTATAGCTTTTAAAACGATCACATCTTATCCTTCTGAACCCCAATGAATATAGGCCCATCCTGCTCAACCTTTCCTCATAAGACAACCCCTTCCCCAGGAATTGGTCTAGTGAACTTTCCCTAAACTGCTTTCAATGCAAATATATCTTTCCTTAAGGAGGTCAAAACTGTGCACAGTACTCCAGGGGCAGACTCACCAATGCCCTGTACAGTTGGAGCAAGACTTCACTACTTTTAGTTTTATTCTGTTGATTGGGAGGCCCTTAAAGGGTGTTCGGTCACTGTTTCGATTATATTACTTGACAGGCTGGGCGACGAGAAGGCTGTCATCATCCACCCCAACTTGCCATGTGGCTCTACAAAACTCCACCTGGACCCAAATTGAATGTCTCCAACTCCGTAACACTGATGAAACCTGGAGGAAAGTGTAGGCGAAAACACCCTTCCAAACAAGCATGTTGTCTCTGATCGAGCATCTCAACAACCAGGCTTCAATGTTCCCAGGAGCACGTGGACAACCTTCAATAGAATACAGATTGGATATGGCCGATGTGACCACCTGATGCACAAGTGACACTTCAAAACCTTACCTGGCTGAGACTACAGAAACCCTGACCAAACTATGGAGCACATAATAACATCTTGCCCTGACTCAAGTTTGAGGGCGACATCCTGGAGTTACACTTGCTCTCCGGCAGGGCATTGGACTGGTTAGGGAACTTGAAATTAAAAATCACAGAATCACAGAATTTTAATGGTACAGAAGGAGGCCATTCAGCCCATTGTGTCTACACGGCTCCCCAAATGAGCATTATGGCTTAGTGCCATTGCCCTGCATTTTCCCCGTACCCCTGCACATTATTTCTATTCAAATAATCATCTAATGCCCCTCTTGAATGCCTCAATTGAGCCTGCCTCCACCACACTTCCAGGCAGTGCATTCTAGACCTGAACCACTCGTTGTGTGAAAAAGTTTTTCCTCACATCACATTTGCTTCTTTTGCAAATCACTTTAAATCTGTGCCCTCTCGTTCTTGATTCTTTTACAAGTGGGAACAGCTTCTCCCTATCTATTCTGTCCAGCCCCCTCATGATTTTGAACATCTCTATCAAATCTCCTCTTAGCTAAAAAAAAACTTACAACTTGTCATTAACTCAGCTTCTGCTCCTAAAGCCATTCAAAAGAAGATGATTACTTTTATACTGCATCCTCCTTGCATAAAGGTCAACATTCCATTTGCCTGCCTAATAACTTGCTGACTTTTTGTGATTCAGGTACAACGACACTCAGATGTCTCTGTACCACAGCATGCTGCAGTCTCTTTCCATTTAAATAAAATTCTGCTTTTCTATTATTCTTACCAAAGTGGACAATCTCACATTTTCCCACAATATATTCCATCCATTCATTATATTTATCGTCCCTTGATGTTCAACGGCATTACCATCACTGAATCCCCCATTATTAACATCCTGGGGGGTTACCATTGATCAGAAACTGAACTGGACTGGCCATATAAGGTGGCATAGTGGTATTGTCAATAGACTAATATCCCAGACCCCCAGGGTAATGCTCTGGGGACCGGGGGTTGAATCCCACCATGGCAGATGGTGAAATTTGAATTCAATAGAAATCTGGAATTAAAAGTCTGATGATGACCATGAAACCATTGCCGATTGTTGTAAAAACCCGTCTGGTTCACTAAGGAAATCTGCTGTCCTGGTCTGGCCTTCATGTGACTTCAGACCCACAGGAATGTGGTTGACTCTTAAATGACCTCGGAACAAGAGCAATTAGGGATGGGCAGTAAATGCTGGTGTAGCCAGCGACGGCCACATCCCATGAACGAAAAAAATATTTAAGTACTGTGGCTACAAGAGCAGGTCAAAGACTAGGAATCGTGCGATGAGTAACCCACCTCCTGACTCTCCAAAGCCTTTCCACCATCTGCACAAGTCAGGAGTGTGATGGAATACTCCCCACTTGCCTGGATGAGTGTAGCTCCCACAACACTCAAGAAGCTTGACACTGTCCAGGACAAAGCAGCCCACTTGATTGGCACCACATTCACTCCCTCCACCACCGACACACAGTAGCAGCAGTGTGTACCATCTACAAGATGCATCGCAGGAATTCACCAAGGCTTCTTCAACAGCACCTTCCAAGCCCACAACCACTACCATCTAGAAGGATAAGGGCAGCAGACAGATGGGACACCACCACCTGGAAGTTCCCCTCCAAGTCATTCACAGTTCTGACTTCGAAATATATCACCGTTCTTTCACTGTTGCTGGGTCAAAATCCTGGAACTCCCTTCCTAACAGCACTGTGGGTGTACATACATCACATGGACTGCAGCGGTTCAAGAAGGCAGCTCACCACCAACTTCTCAAGGGCAATTAGGGATGGGCATTAAATGCTGGCCCAGCCAGCGAAGCCCACATCCCATGAATGAATACTATAAAAAAAATCTTCCAATTTTTTGCCCACTCACTTAACCTACCTATATACCTCTGCAGACTCTTTGTATCTTCCTCACAACTTGCCTTCCTATCTATCTTTGTATCATCAGCAAATTTGGCTACAATATGGTCTGTCCCTTCATCTAAGTCATTAACATAGATCATAAATAGTTGAAGCCCCAGCACTGATCCCTGCGGCACTCCACAGGTAACAGTTTGCCAATCTGGCCCATAAAGAGTGCTGAGAAAAATACATAGGAACATAAGAAATAGGAGCAAGAGCAGGCCATTTGGTTCTTCGAGCCTGCTCCACTATTCAATTAGATTGTGGCTGATCTTCTATCTCAATGCCATTTTCCCACATTATCCCCATATCCCTTGATGTCTTTACTACCTAGAAATTTATTGCAGAAAAAAGCCAGTTTGTCAAAGCTTTTTGTCTTGCACCCATCAGGACAATCGCAAGAATATCAATGTCAGGGGAAGCAACAACTTTATACTGTCTGAGAAGAGTGCTGATTGGTTGGCAAGTGGAGCCTGATTGGTAGAGGTGTTGCTATGGAGAATGCACCAGTTAATGGTGACTGACAGTTAACTGCCGAACATTGTTTGAAATTTAAACCAGGTAGCTTAGGTACCAGACGCAATGGGCCAACATTTTTGCTCATTGGGCAGGCGCGCGCCTGACCCGCTCGAGTGTAAAATGATGTGCGTTGACGTCGGGTGAGCGTCCCGATATCATCGCACACTCGCGCAATGTTTCAGTCAGTGGGCGCGTGCGGGAGTTGGCAGCGCGCCCACCGACAATTAAAAGGCCATTAACAATCCAATTGACTTAAATTTTTCCCTGCCCATCCAACCTTACAGTTGGCAGGCAGGCGAAAAGGCCAGGCGGCCTTTGCATTTTTTGCGAAACCTCATCCATGCGTGGGATGAGGTTTCGATCCATCATTAAGAAAAAAATTTAAGTATTTCTTCCAAATTTCTAACATGTCCCTCATGTGACTTTGTCACATGAGGGACATATTTGTTAACATTCCAAAATTCTTTATTTTTCATTTTCAAAATTGTTCATTTACAAGATCTACAGAGCTGTTCCAGTGCGCACCCGCGTGCATGCACGAAGTTCACGCTCACCCTCCTCCTCCCCCACACAGGTAGTGCTGAGCGCTGAAGCACGCGTTTCACCCTGGGTGGGCCTTAATTGGCCCGCCAGCATGAAATTGCGGTCCGGCCCCGATTGCGGGCGCAGTCAGCTTCCCCACCGCTCCAGCCCGCCCCCGCTGAGCCCACCCGACGAGGGAAAAATCCTGGCCAATGTGTGTGCATGTTCTTTCTGTTTGCAAAGAACAAGGCCCTGTGTATTAATATATGCAGCTTCCAGTATATGCAAATGTGCCACACTACGAGCCCGACTGACAATCTTAAATTGGTTGTAAGTGTAATTTTTAGCACACTGAGAATTATTTAGCAAATGTTGTCCAATCGCAGAATCACATCCAATATTGGACACTGCAAGTATGGGCTGGTTGGGTATGGTCTCTACCTTGCCCGATGCAAAGAGTGGAAGGGACATGCTGTTTGGTATGATCCGCCAGTCTTTGGGACGTACGGCCTACATACCTAGCATCACACTGGCACTGAAATTCATATACCACATTATTCATTTTTGTGATAGGGCGAATGTCTTTTTGGCTTTACAGCAGCATCCTGCTAGTAACAAATACCACTCGTGTTGCTACTGCATAGTAGCAGCGTGAAACAGCTAGCTTCACCTGTTGCTCAAATTTTTTAGATACCTTGCCCTTCCAGGGTAACTTGAGGCAGACTGGGCACTTTTCAGGGCTGTTCATGAGTTTGCACAATACACAGCACAAAATGATCTAATCAGGGTAGCCATTGTCTCATAGGATGTCTTTGATGCGCCTTATTTCAGCAACAAGTTTGCATGGTGAGCAAATGGATTGGACCCTATTTATGAGGTTGCTGATAAGGCCAATCTTATATCTGTCTGGGTTCTCTGCCACAGTCTACCGCAAGCCTACCTTCACTGGTCAATATATGCATTGGGATTCTTACAGTTCCACACGCTAAAAGATTTGCCTTATCAGCAACCTCGATAGCCACTCCATTAAAAAAAGGCAGCAGGTGAGGGCATCATATTTTGGGGTCATGTTTCCCCTAGGTTATATTGTTATATTATTCGTTAAGAGCTAGGAACGAATTGTTATGAGAATGCACAGCCTGGATGCCACACTTGACTGCTGCACAGCTGAGTAACTGAGCTGAGTAACAATGTATCAATTTTTTCAGTGTACCAGTCACATGGAAAGCTGAATGAAATAAACTCAATGAAGCTCCAGCATTTTTAGTCTGAAGTGTGATTATTTCTAATTTATGGGAACCACAAAACAACATTGTGGCAACGGTTTCTAAAAGTAAGAAGCCCACACATTTTAAATGAATTTAATGCTGAATTACACTTAAAGATCAATCCAAATTAGTGTAAGAGAGAGAGAGAAAAACTGAGTTAATTGTGCAAAAATAAAATGGCCACCACAGCAACAAAGATACAGATCTAACATGATGATTAACTGGGAGACTGACGATGTCGTACAGGTATTTGACAAATTTAAACTAAAGTGCAGACTGCCATTCAGTAGCTTTCTAAAAGGCACCACCTAAGAGGGAAGGGTCAGCTACACAGCTACATCCTTTTGTGGGCAGGACAGAAAGGGCTAAATTAGTTTAATAGCTGGCAGTTGAGAACTTCACATCTCCAGCCAAATTCAAATCATCGGATCTACCGATGTGAATTTCATAGGGGATTCCTGTCTAAGGTAGGAATCAGGTGAACCTGTTGACAATTTCATAACAAAATTGAAAAGAATATGTAAATTTAAGGACACCAGTGAAAGAATGCTAGATTAGCTTATTTGAGGCTCTGCACACCCTGAAGTACAAAGGGAATTGATTGAAAGGACAAGTTTACAATAACACAGGATGTAGGCACTGCCAGAGTACATGAAGTAGACAGATAAAGATGCTGAAACAAAAACAAAAATTGCTAGAAAAACTCAGCAGGTCTGACAGCATCTGTGGAGAGAAAGACAGAGTTAATGTTTCGAGTCTGTATGACTTCTTCAGAACTAAAGAGAAGTAAAAATACGGTGAAATATATACTGTTTAAGGGGGGTGGGACAGGTGAAGCTGGATAGAAGGCCAGTGATAGGTGGAGGCAAAGGAGAAATTGCAAAAGATGTCATAAACAAAAGGTCAAAGGGGTGTTGATGGTGGTGATACTGACTAAAGGAGGTGCTAATGGTGACATTAAGAGCAGAAAGCAGGATGAGCAAGTGACAGATGGCCCTAGTGGGGGTGGGGTGGGAGCAGGGGACAGCTTGGGAGAAAAGATTGAAATAGGCTAAAAGATGGGGATGAAACAATGAGTGGAAATAAATGTTTAAAATAATAATAATAGAAATAGGTGGGGAAAAATATATATATATAAAAATTAAAAAATAAATATTTGAAAAAAGAGGGATCAAAAAGGGGTGAGGATGGAGGAGAGAATTCATGATCTGAAGTTGTTGAACTCAATGTTAAGTCCGGAAGGCTGTAAAGTGCCTAATCGGAAGATGAGGTGCTGTTCCTCCAGTTTGCGTTGAACTTCCCCCCTCCTCACCATCCAAGGGCCCAAACACTCCTTTCAAGTGAAGCACTTCCCTCAGTTTGATCTACTGCATTTGCTGCTCCCAATGCGGTCTCCTCTACATTGGAGAGACGAAACGCAGACTGGGTGACAGCTTTGCGGAACACCTTCGGTCTGTCCGCAAGCATGACCCGGACATTCCTGTCACTTGCCATTTCAACACACCACCTTGCTCTCATGCCCACATGTCCGTCCTTGGCCTGCTGCAATGTTCCAGTGAAGCTCAACACAAACTGGAGGAACAGCACCTCATCTTCCAGACCTGTTGAGTTTTTCCAGCAATTTTTGTTTTTGTTTCAGATTTCTAGCATCCACAGCATTTTGCTTTTATCTTAGATGAAGATGCTGACTACCCAAAAGGCTAGCTTTCAGTTAAGTCAAGAGAAAGGCTTCAAGGTTGATACAGTGAAACAGCAACAAAAGAATGCACTCTAGAGAGAAAGATGAACAAGAGAACATGGACAACCACGAGTTCACAGACAGAAAAAAATGTCCTGCATATGGATCAAACTACAGAACTAGTGACAAGCTAAATCACTGGGAAAAGATGTACAGACCAAAGAAAAAAGATGGTAAATGAGTTATCAGAGACAGAGCATTAGGGCAAATGAGAAGGAAAAGAAAACAAAGTATCCCTGGAAGATGACAATGAGCTTGAGGACACAATAGGCATAGGAACCATACTAATGCATGAGATGGCTGGATGTGACAGTTCCCAGAGAAAAGTAATTCACACAACTATTCAGATCTGGAAGAGGGTGAAAAATAAGCTCACAACATAAATCTGAAGCTGATGCTTGATAATGGAGCACAGAGTAACATCATCCCCCTCAAACTATATCAGGAGATCTTCCCTAAAAATTGGAAAGGAAATGGGTACCCGAGGAAAGGCAGTTTGAAACCAAGCACAAGAACACAAGAATTAGGAGCAGGCAAAGGCCATTCAGCCCATCGAGCTGCTCCACCATTCCATAGATGACGACTAATCTAATTGCGGACTCAAATTCACTTTCCTGTCTTCCCCCCATAACCCTTGACTCCCTTGTTGATCAAAACTGTATCTAACTCAGCCTTGAGTATATTCAATGACTCAACCCCTGCTGCTCACTGGGGAAGAAAATTCCAGACGAACAACCGGCTGAGAGAAAAAAAAATTCCTCATTGCAGTCTTAAATGAGATACTTCTAATTTATAAACTATGTCCCCTAGTTCTAGACTCCCCGACAAGGGGGAATGTCCTCTCGGCATCCACCCTGTCAAGTCTCATCAGGATCTTATATGGTTCAATAACGTCACCTCTCATTCTTCTAAATTCCAATGGGTATAGGCCCAACATTCTCAAACTTTCCTCGTAGTATAATCCCTTCATCCCAGGAATCAGTCAAGTGAACCTTCTCTGAACTGCTTCTAATGCAATTAGAATCCTTTCTTAAATAAGGAGGCCAAAATTATGACACAGTACTCCAGATGCTGACTAACTAAGGTCCTGACAGCTGTAGCAACATTCCCTTTTATACTTGATTCCCCTTGCAATAAACACCAACATTCCATTTGCCTTCCTAATCCGAATTTTACCCTTGGCGGGCGCACGCAATCGGCGGGCCTGGGACCAGTCGGGAAATGGGCCCCTGGCTGTGGTCGCAATTTCATGCTGGCTGGCCAATTAAGGCCCACCCAGTGTGAAATGCGTCTTCCAATGGTCGGTAAGGGACGGTCGGGGGTCTGTCGGATGCTAGGTCCAATGTCGACCTGGCGGGTGGTTTAAAAACGATACGGACAGCTCCTTGAAGGCTGCCAGGGACGAACATATCTTCTGTGTGCTGAAGACCGAAGCTATGGCCTCAACTGCAGCTAGAGACGCCAGAAGGGAGGGCAGGTCGGGTAGGCACTTGGCCCCCTGGTTTTTGGATGAGTGCCTTACAGTCCTCCTGGAGGAGGTGGCTGCCAGGAGGGACACCCTTGTCCCTGGAGATGGAAGGAGGAAACCACCGCACCTGACAAAAAGAGTTTGGGAGGAGGTGGCAGCCCAGGTCAGCAGCCATGACGTTGTGCGGCGCACATAGGTGCAGTGCTGCAAAAAGGTTTAATGATCTGCTGTGCTCGGTGAGGGTGAGTACTGTGTTGGATTGATCAGCGTGGTGAAGTGTTAAGGTCTGGCCATCCTCCCGTGTAGCTCAGGGTGTTAGAGTCTGAGTGCCAACTGTCAATGACGCTAGAGTTGGTCAAGGGGATGAGCCCTGGCTGCTTGGACTGAGTGCCTTGTGGCTCGCGGGCCACGACTCAGATGTTCCCTGCAAGGTGTTCCTCGGGTGGAGTTGGCCAGGCTTCAATGGCGCTGTAGGTAGAGAGTTGACTAATCAATGCTCCTCTGTCCTTTCAGAAGAAGACGAGCCATAACAACATTGACAGGTCGTGGATAGGCGGGAGAACCTCAACCTCCTAATCCTTACAGGATTTGAGCAAGACGCCTTGGAGCTGGACAGGCACCATGCACCTCGGTCAGCTGGTCGTGGAGAGGCTGGGGTGTCATATGAAGGGAGGGGTGCAGTGCACAGAGGTGAGAATTTCAGATGGTGCAAACATTCTTGTGTAGTCTCTTCATTGATGGGAGCCTCAAAACTGGAGTCCCCATTGATCAATGAAAGATGATGGCACCATGATGCAGATCTCCACTGTCTTACCAGGGTGCCTGACATGCACAGTGACAGTGTGATGACATAAACTAATGGCATGTCATTGTTCTCCCTTAGACTTGCCAGCATGCACTCATTCACAGGACCCCGAAGAGCCATCTCTGACGCCAGAGGATCGCTGGGCTTCATCTGCACCTGCGTCACACCCACTCTCTGAACCAGGCACCGGAGCAGATACCAGCATCTCGGTGGGTGTTAGATCTTCGATTAGAATGTTGGAATACAGCGGTGAGGGCACTTCACACTCCCTTGAGGAGCAGGCGGAGGCAGACAGTGCCCAGGGTGCTGGCAGTCGGACGCCTGCTGGAGACCAGGACAATGCTGAGTTGAAGGCAAATGATGAGCCTCTGGAGTCATCCATTAGGTGGCAGATGCTGGATGTCCAGCGGGATGTGTGGGAGGATCTGGTGGAGATCCATGAGGCTATACGTGCATTGTTTCTGTTTTGGAGGAGTCCATGTGGAGCATAAGCACTGCGTTGACCCTCATGGCCAAGTGCACTGCCCCCTCCATTGAGAGAGTGGCGACTCTCATGGAGAGGCAGCTCCAGGGACAGAATCAGGGGTTCCTGGGGTTGCGCTCTGACCTGCAAGCCCTCAGGTGGCCAGTGCCAGTGTGGGAGATGGATGAGGCAACCAGTATCCCATCTAGGTGCCTGTCCATCAATGGCGAGCAGGAGTGTCCAGAGCGACTCACGTTGGCGCATGAGCCGCTTGTCGTCTCTGCGGACTCCTCTCAGGGCACTCTGGATGATGGCAGCAGCTCCTCCACCCCTCTGCCAGTGACCATGGCATCTGATGAGGCTGTGATGACTGGGGAGGTGCCATCAGTGGCACTGGCTGCACCTTCCCAGGCGGGCCCAGCACAGGCTCCACTGCCAGAGGACGACCGCCAAGGTCACCAAGGCCAACAAGACACCAAAGTCAGCAGGCTGCCTCCAATGCCATTGCCAGCGAGAGCGGGGATGCACCAAGATGTAGCACTCGCAAATGTAAGTTTATGGCACCATGAGCACAAGAGGGACTAGTTACACGTGATCTTCTGTTCTGTAATGTTTTGTTTATGTTTACTGGTCAGGGATTGAAGACCAGAGAAGGTTATGTTAATTTGTTCGGATTGTGAAAATGACATAAATTTTGTTTTTGTTGTAATGGCCTGAGTATGCTTCACCTTTTTATTTTTTTGGTGCAGGGTACGCCTATATGTAATGCTGGACACGAGTGGCTCTAAACTTTATTGCACAGGCACTGAGTGGACTTTGGGTTCAGATGAAAGGGTCATTTCAGACATCTGGGACGGAGGTGGCAGCCCTGGCATGAGGTGGAAGCAGATCTTTGGCAGCCTAGCTGAAGGAGCGTTGGATCAAGGCATCTCTGGTCTCCCTGCCTCCCTTAGGGATACAGAGGCATGCCTCCATGCCCTCAGTGTTCTCCTCACTATGCTCCTCTTCTGACTCACTACTGGATTCTCCTCTGTGGCCCGTGGAGCTGGCTCAAGATCCTTTTCCTCCAGTGGGTCACCCCTTGCCAGTGCCAGATTGTGGAAAAGGCAGCATGCAACCACTATCGGTGACACATGCTCTGGGGAGTATCGTAGTGCTACCCAATGAATGGTCCAAGCATCGGAAGCACATCTCCAGGAGACCTATGGTCCTCTCTAACACCACTCTTGTGGAGGCATGACTCCTATTATAACGCTGTTCTGCCTCTGTTCTTGGCTGGTGGAGAGGCGTCATAAGCCACTTTTTCAATGGATAGCCCTTGTCATCCAACAGCCATCCATCCAGTCAGGCTGGAGCACTGAATAGTCTCGGCACCTGGGAGTGTCTCAGGATATAAGCTCATGGGAGCTGCCAGGGTATCTTGCACAGACTTGTAGAATCTGCATCCTGTGGTCACACACTATCTGGACGTTCATCGAGTGGAATCCCTTCCTGTTGACGAAGGCAGCCGGGTGACAGGCTGGCACCTTGATAGCCACATGCGTGCAGTATATTGCACCCTGAATGCGGGGGAACCTAGCAATCGTTGCAAACACACTGGCTCACTCAGCCTGGCTGGCCTCGTCTGTATGGAAATGAATAAATGTTATTACTCGCCTGAAGAGAGCTTCTGTTACCAGCTGACGCAACTGTGGACAGCTGATTGAGACACTCCACAATGATTGCCCAATGACCCCTGGAAAGAGTCGGAGGCATAGAAGTTGAGGGTCAGTGTGACCTCCAGAGTCACTGTCACGGGGTTTCCACCCACACAGTTGGAGGTGATCTCAGGCCCAATCACATGACAAATTAAGGTCATGGTCTCCATGGAGAGGCATTGCATCTTGGACATATTTGAGTTAGTTGCATCACTGCCTGTAATCCTTAGCAGCAGGATAGTGGCGTCTTCTGCAGCCCCTTCTGCCATGGACTACCTGCTGGCCCTGTGCCTCTAGCGCCTCCACCTCTCCTCCCACAGGTCAATCCCCTGGAAGCTGCATTGGGACACCTGGCCTCTTCTCCCTCTGCCCCTCTCTTCTTCCTCAGAGGAGATGCCTCCAGCTGAGACCACAACCCCCATTATCAGGGTAACAGAAGGCTTTCTGATACCTGGAAGGGTTCACATGGTCAAAATCCTCTGGGGCCTTGGAGACACCAATGAGTCCTGAAATGAAGCCTAGTCATGTTAAGAATGAAGCTCAGAACTGACATGAAGCTGTCAAGTTCAAATAAGCAACCAGCAGCAAACTATCTCCTAAACTTCTCACTACTCACAATGCTGCTGAGCCTTTTTATCCTGCCCTTGGATGAGGTTTTTCAAAATGTGGGCTGCCTGCCTGCCCGTGCGACAAGCACAAAATCGCACAGGCAACGTAAAATCAGGATCAATTGGGTTTTTAATGGCCTTAAGTGGCCTTAAAATTGATGGCGACCTGAATATTGCACACGGGTCATTTTCGTCTTGGCGAGTTGTAACTAGCGGAGTGCCACAGGGATCCATGCTGGGGATGCTCGCCCGACGTCTTCTCGTGCTATTTACACCCAATCGGGTCGGGCACGCGCCCGCCCACGAAGCATAAAATTCTGCCTACTTAATCTATCACCATCTCTTTGTAGACTCTATTCGTCCTCTTGATAACTTATTTTCCTACCTAGGTTTATGTCATCAGGAAGTTTAGTTACCACACATTCGGTCCTTTCATCCAAGTCATTGATATAGATTGTAAATAGTTGAGGCCCCAGCATGGATCCCTGTGGCACTCCGCTAGTTACAGCTTGCCAACACAAAAATGATCCATTTATCTCTACTCAGCATCTTGGCAATGGCATCTGAGGGAACTGAGATTCAACACATAGGAACAACCCAATAAAAGGAACTCACAAAAGAAAATATGTTAACTGTATGATCTACATCACTGAAATAGATGGTCCTGTTATCCTGGAGTTGAGAAGAGCTGCATTTTATCTCAGTAAACCATGAGATGAAGGAGGCAACATTCAGGGTTGAAGGTAGTACACCCATTGAAAAGCACACTCCGATCAGAAGAAAGGAAGATCTGGTACAAATATACCCAGAGTGTTTTGATGAGATGGTTGGATGCTTTGAAGAATTTGAATATCACATCACTATTGATCCAGCAATGAAACCAGATAGAACTAAGAAGAAAACTTGAAAGAGAGTTTCAAGGGACGGAAGAGTCAAAGACCTACAGACAGGGTAACTTCCATAGTGGTGAAAGAGGAACTTAATGGACAGCTAAGGATTTGCCTGGATCCAAAAGAACTTAATCAAGCAATAAAGAGGAATCACTACCCTATTCCAACATGGGAAGAGATCACACCAGCACTAGTGGGAAAGAAGTTTTCAGCAAGCTTGATGTCAGAAATGGCTACTGGAACATGAAGCTTGATGAGGAATCTTCACTGTTGACAACATTCTACATACCCTTTGGCTGGTACAAATTCCTGAGTCTACCTTTTGATCTTTGAGGGAGCCAGTATGTGTTTCAGCAGGAAGTAGATGAGACATCCCGAGATGTAAAGGAGCAGTCGGTATAGCTGATGATATTCAGATCTATGGTATAGATGAAAAAGATCATGACCACCATCTACATGAAACCATGGAGGGAACCAGGAAAGCTGGGATCAAGCTAAACTCAGACAAGTGCATTGTTAGGGTGACAGAATGCCAGTTCTTTGGAATGGTGTACATATCTGATAGAGTCAAGCTAAGTCCTGACAAAGTCACAGCCATCTCTGAGACGAAAGCTCCAAAAGACAAGAGTTGAGAAGTTTCTTTGTCTTGATCCAGCATGAGTTCTTTCGCACCTCACATATAAGAACATACACCAAACCTACAAGAGCTGGTGAAAGTAGATGCTGAGAACCAGTGGTCAAAGTCACATGGGAGGAGTTTCAATTAATTCAAAGTAGTAGTATGCAAGGAGACAAGTCTATCATACTACGACAGAAAGAAATTTGTCACTCTGCAAGTATATGCTTCTACCAAAGGACTGGGAGCGACCCTGGTAAAAGAGAGAAAACAAACAGCATTCGCATCCAAAGCTCTAACATCAGCTGATACCAGATATGCCAACATAGAAAGAAAGCTTTAGGCAGTCATGTATGGATGTGAGAAATTCCATATATATTTCTATGGATGAAAGTCCATAATGGAGAGCGATCATCGTCCACTGGAGCAGATCTACAAGAAAAATCTCTGTAAAGCACCAGCAAGAGTGCAGATCTTGAGGCTTCAGAGTTACGATTTTATACTGAAATACAACCAGGAAGAGAAATGGTGCTAGCGAACATTCTATCTCGGTCGTTGTCACAGGTGAAATATGAGTTAAAAGATCCAGGTGTAGAGATCTATCACCTAGTGAATGTAACACCACCAAACCTGAGTCAAATTAGAGATGAGACCAGTGAAGATGAAGGGCCGTAACTTCTTCGGAATGTCGGATTGCCTCTCTGTGCCCACTTATCTATACCAAATTTCTTCCATGCCTGTCTCGCCCAACCTTCCAACTCAGCTAGGGTGAGATCCAGACAGTGCAGCTGTCTCAGAAGTCCAGCATCAAAGTCCAGCATTGTCGAATTGAAGGAGGACATGCCCCCTTTTTTACAGCACTAGCTGCCATGAAACAGTTAAGTTTAAAGGTCCCATTGAAATTGACAGGCCAGGGAGAAGATAAGTGCCTAAGGTAACTGAAAAGGATTTGGAGGGATGGGGGTGTTCGAAGGTCGGGTGGGGATGTAAAAAATTTAATTATTGGATTAGACATATTGATTTAGAGGCATTGTTTTTTTAAAGAAAAAGGGATGTAAAGAGCTTGTTATGAAAATGCACATCTGGAGTGCCATACTTCGCTGCTGCACAGCAGTCATCATGTGCTGCGTAACAATGGGCAGGATTTTCCACACCTGCCCGCTGCTGGGATCTTCTGGTCCTGCTGCAAGTCAATGGACTTCTGCCTGAGGCGCTGCCTCGCCCACAGCAGGTCCCGCCCATAATGGGGCCAGAAAATCCCGGCCAATGTATCAGTCTATTCGGCCTACCAGCCACATTGAGAGCAGAAAGAAATACACTTGATGAAGCTCCAGCATTTTGAGTCTAAAGTGTGACTATTTCTAATTTATGTGAATCAGAAGACATAACACCCAATATAAGTCTTTAATCTGCTGACGCCTCCCAATCCTCTCCTGCCTGTCGTTAGTGGCCCATTGTTTTTATTGCCTCTGTAGTTGTCACTTGCTTTCTCACTGTCTTGAGAGAGGAAGGTAGAGAAAATGAATGGAAAAAGGGTGAGAAAGGCAGATAAAAAGGATTAAAAAGAAAGCAGAATACATTCATGCTTACTGTTTTTAACTGGGCATGAATGAGCATTTTGAAACCTGCAGTGAATGTTGGGATAGTGCATTCTCCATACCTGCCTCTTGCATCCTTGCACACCTGAGGCTTGAAAAATGCTTGCATCTTTCATGGAGGAATCAGCCCTAGGAGTCTCCACTGACAAATTTAAGTGTTGCTTTACCCATGAGACAGAAGTAGAATCATAGACACACCACTGCTTATTAGTCTGAAATTCCCTGTATAATTATTGAAGCCATAGGAGGTTGCTGCTTCACAGCTACTACATAATCTTATGCAGGCTGCAATAGCAAGGTATTGACCAGCACAATCAAACTGCATGACACTGTGCAGTCCCTAGCCTGGAAGACAGTCAGTCAGGATCTAATCCAAACTGGCATGTCCAAGATTATGAATAGTACCTAGTTTGACATGCAGTAGATGAATTCCAGGATATAACCCAGAATGCCACCACCCTGCCGAACAGCAGCTGGCATCAATGACTCACAATTCTACAAGTTGGCCTGGGACAAATTGCTAGAAGTTAACTTCAGTAAGAAGCCTGCTCATTTAGGTTGTTTCAAACCAGTCAGCTCAGTCAAACTTCTCTTAAGGCAGTTTGTGACTTGAACAGCAAGAAATGTTAGCTGTTTCTTGCCCTTTCTGTGGCAGGGTCTGCACAAGACAATTAGAGAAGCTCAACCCAGGTTACCAGCTCTACTCATAATATAACAACAGACATCTAGTAATTCTTTACCAAGAGCACTGGAGAGACTTTATAATTTATACAGTGGAAGAGCCATAAATATTACTGTTCAATTTTAAGAAATATAAAGTAAATGCAGAAAGATAATTTCCTCTGGTTAAGGAGTAGGTGATGAGGAGCCATCAGTTTAAAATTGGAACTAAGAAAGAAAAACAGTTAAAAGAACGTTCTACACACAGAGAGTTGTTAAAGAATGGAATGCTTTGCTACTGGGAGTGGCTGAAGCTAAGATAATTGCATTGCTTAAAGGAAGAGTAGATAAATATTTGAAACAAAGCAAGATACATTGAGAGAAGCAGTATATTTTTGAATTGCAATCACAAAAAGCCAGTACAAACACAATGGACTGAATGGTCTCCTGCTAAGCCTCAAAAATTCCATATCTGTACTGTAATGTTTTCCTTTCACACCACAATCACTGTATTTTGTATCACAGCACTTTACCCTTCCACCGCTGGAGATTAATTTAATCCCTAGGATGAGTTGGAGGAAGGTGGGTGGGGATTTGAAAATTTCAGAATGGGAAATACAACCACAGCAGCCTCCACTTTTAGCAGAGATGGTTGAGGGGCAGATAATTAACCTACTGTCTGGAGGTGGGTCCCTCATTTCATTATTATAATGAAGACTGCCTGACTAAGATTTTATCTGCGTTTCAGGTTTAACATTGGCCAGCTGAATTTCCCAGGCCTGGAAAACCAACAGCTGAAAGGAAATGGCTGGATCGAACAGGTCAGTGCCTTTCCTGCATTGCTTGCAGGTCAGGGGGAGCAGGATTGCTTCCTCCAGCCTAGCAAGCTAACCTGTTACTCTTAACTCCCTGATCCCAGGACGAGTAGAAGACAGATGGGTGGGGATTTAAAAATTTTAAAATGAGAAAACTAACCCACAATGACAGGTCAACTTCACCTCCCCACCTATGATCAGCCAACCTACCCCTCCCTCCCCTGTGATCGACTCCCACACGCCTGCCAAGTCTTTGACCCTGGCCAATCTCCAACTGACAATCTCTCTGAGCCTTTCCAGTGATGTCCAACTCACAACCTCTCTGTGGATCTCCAGTGATGTCCAACCCACGAATTCTCTGCATCGCCATCCTCCCTAACCCCAGGATATCTGGCTCATGATCTCTGCAGGTCCCACTCTGTCTGGCCCAAAATCTCTCTGGGCACTCCCGTCCAATGTCTGGTGCATCACTTCTGTGGGTGACACCTCCACCAATGTTGAACCAAAGATCTCTCCATTTTTGCCTGGTGACTCAGCACCTTTATAACAGTCACCAAGGTACATGCATTGCCAGTATCTGAGCTGGAGGCTGTATGTTTCAAATAAAGTGATGAGGCCTCTTCATTAGTACCGTGCTGTTGCACTCTCTCTTCCTCCTAGGGGTGCTGTGGTTAGGTAGGTGGCAGATATTGTGTGTCTGGAAGCATAAAATCAGAAGGGGAAGGTTGTGGTAAGGAACAGGTAAGTGCGATGGAAAGCAAGAGGTCCATGGTGACGCCTTCTACAGCTTGCTCTTTATGCCTGGTAGCAGGATGAGGGTGAGCTGGGAGTTGAGAAAGGGCATCAGGTAGGAACATCCCATCATGCCCAATGTTCTCAATAGTGCCGTAAGCCAGGGGCCTCGTCGGAGTTGGCTCTATGATGTGAACAACGTCTCCTTCATATGGCTCAAGAGATGCAGATGTTCCTGTCCTCCATAAGTTCTGCTCTGCTATCTTCTATTTTTGTGCCCCCTTGTCCTGCATGAGAGAGGAAAGAATGTCAGCGATCGTTATGTTCTGTGCCTGCCTTAGCTGAATTGTTGGAGGTATGTGTAGGCACTAAGTGGTGGGGCTGAATGGGAGGTGGGTAAGTCGGTAGGTGGGTAAGTGGGTGGCTAGGTGGGTAAATGGATAGGTAGGTAAGTGGGTAGGTAGGTGAGGTGGTTAAGTGGGTAGATGGGTGAGGTCAGGAGGTGGGTGAGTGGGTAGTCGGGTGTTCAGAGAGCAGTCAAGTAGTTACGGTTAGTTGGTCAGGTTGGGTGGGCGCATAGTTGGGTTGGGTCGGGGGGTTAATCAGGTTGGGGTAGTCAGGTGGTAGGGGTGTAGTCAGGTCGGGGTTGTGGTTGGGGGCTGATTGGGGAGGTCGGTTGTGTAGTTATCTAGGTGTTAGAATAGGTTTTAATTTGTCTAACGTTTCATGGGTAACTATCCAGATAAGTTCTGTGTACTGTCCAATGTCTTCAACTCTAGCTCAGAGTCAGAGACATTTGTGTAGGGCTCCGGGGAGTAGGGGAATTGCCCATTGGAAGTTTAAATTTCCTGGATAATTCCCACATACGTTCCCATGTCCGTACTTCTGCAGGGTCCCAGCGTGCACCTTCGGTCATGCATCTGGTCTCCGACGATCTGGAGACAGGAAGGTTTGGCCTATTAAATTGCTTTCATTTATATTTTGTAATGCTTTCAACTTTTATCATAGAATCAGTACAGAAGGAGGCCATTCGATGTGTCCTGCTTGTGTTTGAATGACCAATTCAATAGGCCCCTCCTGCTCTACCCATTCCCAATAGCACTGCAAATCTTTCCTTTACAATAAGATAGAAGGCACTGTCAGATCTGCTGAGTTTTTCCAGCATTTTCTGTGTTTGTTTCTTTCCTTTACAAGTTTATATACAATTCCATTTTGAAAGTTACGATAACATCTGCTCCCAACACCCATTCAGGCAGTGCATTCCAGAGTCTAACAAAACAATTTGTTCTCATAGAATCATATAAATTTATGGCAAATGAGGCCATTCAACCCATTGTGCCTTGCCCCACAAGAAAACAGCTATCCAGCCTGATCTCACTTTCCAGTCCATAGCCTTGAAGGTTATGGCACTTCATGTGCATATCTAAGTATTTTTTTAAATGCGATGAGGGTTTCTGCCTCTACAACCCTTTAAAGCAGTGGGTTCCAGACCCTCACCACTCTCTAGATGGAAAAGTTTCTCAACTCCCTCTAATTCTTCTACTAATTACTTTAAATCAATGTCTCCTGGTTATTGACCTCCCTGTTAAAGGAAATTGAATGGAACGAAAGGATCTATCTAGGCTCCTAATTTTATACAATTCAACTAAATCTCCCCTCAGCCTCCTCTGTTCCAAATAATCCACCTCCAGCTTGCCCTTTCCTCATAGCAAAAATACTTCAACATCCTCATAAATTTCCTCTGTATCTTCTCAAGTGCAATCACATCCTTGCTGAAATGTGGTGATCAGAAGTGTATGCAGTACTTTTATCTGTGACCTAACTTGTGTCTTATACAATCTTATCATAACCTCCCTGCTCTTATATTCTATGCCACAGCTAATAAAGGAAAGTGTCCCTTATGTCTTAACATCTAATCTGCCTGTTCTGCTGCCTTCAGGGATCTATGTACATGCACTTCAAATCCCTCTGTTCCTCTACACTTCTCAGTATCATACAATTTATTGTGCATCCCTTTCCTTGTTTGCCCTCCCCAAATGCAATGCCTCACATTTCTCTGGATTGAATTCCATTTGCCACTTTTTTACCCACCTGACCAGTCCATTGATATCTTCTTGCAATCTACATCTTTCTTCCTCACGTTCAACCGTCAATTTTTGTATCATCTCCCTTCTGGTCCTTTTGTCAGTCATCTTTAAATTTGTGTCCTTTGCCTATGGACCTTACTCCCAAAGGACGCAGTCTCTCTTTACTTAATCCATCAATACTGCTCATAATTTGAACACCTCTATTAACCTAATTAAGATGGTCAAATGCATGTAACTGCACAGCTAGATATGTACTTTATCCTTGATATGGAAGCCTGCCTGCAAGCCAATGCCTTGATTAGTATGGTGCTTCTGCCTGGATAACCAGCAGAAGAATAGCAAAGCTCTGTACTAATATGCTGATGCTTTCAGCTGCATAAATCCAGTACTTTGCTCAAACTTGGTCAACCCTATTTTCTGTCAAACTGCCCATAAGCTCTCTGCGTATAGGTAAGTGAGGTACTACCCTACACATGGAAAGCCTGCACACTCTATCAGGCAAACACAAATTCTAAGGGGGAGTTTTCCTAAGTAAGGGGAGGCAGGTTTGGGTGTGAATGCAGCGTTAAATCCTCTAATTGTGACACTAAGATAAAAGCAAAAACTGCGGATGCTGGAAATCAAAAAAAAAACCTGGAAAAACTCAGCAGGTCTGGCAGCATCTGTGGAGAGGAGCACAGTTAATGTTTCGAGTCCACATAACTCTTCAACAGAACTAAGGAAAAATAGAAAAGGGGTGAAATATAAGCTGGTTTAAGGTTGGGGGGGGGGTGGTGGACAAGAAGAGCTGGATAGAGGGCCAGTGATTGATGGAGATAACCAAAAGATGTCACAGACAAAAGAACAAAGAGGTGTTGAAGGTGGTGATATTATCTAAAGGAATGTGCTAATTAAGGGTAGAAAGCAGGTAGAAAGCTCGTCCTGCTTTCTACCCTTAATTAGCACATTCCTTTAGATAATATCACTACCTTTTCTATTTTTCCTTAGTTCTGTTGAAGAGTCATGCGGACTCGAAACGTTAACTGTGCTCCTCTCCACAGATGCTGCCAGACCTGCTGAGTTTTTCCAGGTATTTTTGTTTTTGTTACTCTAAATGTGACATTGGGTCAGGATCCTATATCAACCCAATATCCACATGTTCTCTTTTTGTGCATGATCTCTGAGGCTCAGCAACTAGATCTTGTTGAGCAGAGATTGCAGTGTCCTGTGCCCTCTGGAGGGGACTTGGCACTGTTGTCCCTGTCTCCAGCAGCTGCTCCTGCACATGTGATGTGCTTCTCACCTTGTGCCAGCCTATCTATCTGGAATGCATGACTCACTTAAGTATGTGTATCTGCACTGATGGACACTGCTGGAGTCACAGTATAGCTTCAGATTGCTTGCTCTCTCCTGAGCACTCCTCGGCTTGTTCCTTACCACCTCCATTGGGACCTGGAAAGGACCTGTGGGAGATGAACGACATGAGTTAGTATTAAAAGCAGGTGAAATAGGGTACAAACCTAGCGAAGATCATGGTAGCTCATACATTGGTGATAGCAATTCAACATGATTGACAGTTAAGTGCCAAGTGGCAGTGCTTCATCTAATACTGTCACCAGGCCTCTGGGCCAGACCCATCTCCGCATCACCAACGGCTAGTACCTCTGCCACTCTCCCAATCTCAAGGGTTTCCTTCTCCATCATGGTCAGAGTGGCCATGGTTGCACCCCTCCACGGTTCTCTAACCCTCCCTGGACTTGTGGGCTCTTTTCTCTTGCAATGAGAAAAGGCAAAATGTAATGAGTGTGAGAAGTAATGCGTGTTAAGGGTGAAATGAGAACATTAGAGGGGGTTACTATGAGAAATAGCTGCCAGTGGGCAATAGGATAAGGGTGAGTGTGAGTGTTGCCTGTTGAGGTGGGGATTTGAGGAGTAGGCTGAAGAGAAACGAATGTATATAACAGCAAGTGTCTTTATCAGGGGAGTGCTATGCAGAAAAGTGCTAGGGTGGTCATGGAGTGATGACTGCCAGCTCAGAATGGATGACACTCATCTTATCAAATCTAATGAGGTTTAAACCTTTTACAGCACTGAATTCAGGTCCTAGATGTCACACTCCAACTGCTCATCATTTCTGCAACTTGCATTCATGCCTTCTTGGTCCGGCTGGACTCCTCCTACCGTCCTCAGGGAAGAGGACTTCTTTTCTGGTCCTGACTGCATCCATCATTACCTCCAAGGATGACTCTAAGATTCGGAGGATTCTCATGTCTTTCTTCCAAATTACAGCAGTCTTTCTACTGCCCCAATTACTGCTGCCATTGTGACCCCTGTGGGACCCCTTTAAATAGAATCCCTTCAATGAATGATGTGACGCATCATCCCAACCATCCTCCCTGATTAGCTGGGGAATCCGCAGGCAGGATGCTAAAGCTATGGTTCAGTAAAAGAACCCTAGGCAAAGCCGAATGAAGAGTCCAACACGTTCCTGACCCATTAATGGTCCCATCATTTTGGCAGGGACTAAGTCAAGAAAATTTATCCTTTATTCCTCTCTCATTGAATCAGAGACTCTTTAGCATGGTGATAGGTTTCTGCACTCTGGAAGCCTGACTACTCAAAGTAAAAAATTCTTAAAACACATCTTCAACAATCTTGATAAGTTTTGCATAAAAATTAATTTAGAGTTAAGTATATTTTCATTTGTTATTGATAGACAAAGGTGGCAATTTCTCTGGAATGAAAGGCAGATACTGGGGTCTCCAAATATTCCACAGTAATAAGGCAGGACATTTCATTAACATATTTAAGTTGAACTCCAACAAGGCAATTGGAAGCCCAAGTTAAAAGTCAGTATAGTTGCGCATATTTCCCAGGAAGCTGCTGGCTACACAATGTAGTGTCTTATTCGGTATTCCTTGTAGGACAGGAGCAGCAGTGTTCCCCCAAGCTCTTCAAGGAAGATTTTGTCCTCCCCAGCATTGATTGCCAGGCTCCCCCTTGCCACCAGGCCTCCAATTACCAATCGCTCTTCCCCTTCCATATCATGGCCCTTCCCTCACTCTCCTCCAGACCGCAGCCTACCTGCCACAGACCTAATCGCAACCTCATCCCCAACCACCCCCTCTCCCCTTGAGTGCAGTGGACCATCCCCAAGGGTCCCTGGCTAAGACTTCCTTTTGCTGGATTTGCCTCCCAGCCATCATTCAGACTCTCCATTTGGCTGGCTGCCAAGCAGAAAATGAAACTAAAAAAATGTTAGTAAGAACCTGTCATTGAGTCTGGCAGGACTTCCATGTCCCCAGTCTTAACAGGTTTTTCAGCCTCCCCGGACCTACCACATCCCCCCATAAATACCATGGTCAGAAGATCAATAAATGTAATAAGCTGAAAGAGATAAACATGAAACTAAACATGAAATTTGTTTTCAACTAAAGTTCTTATAGATACAACTTTATAGTCCTGTAATCAATCTGTTATATATTGTGTTCTGAGTCATATACCTAGATTCATTGATGAATGCACCAAAAATCAATACTCTTAATGGAAAATAAATGACTGAAAGAAGCAATTGCAAAAGCTTTCTACCAGTAGGGATATTGAATAAAAGAAACAGATGAAAAGAGAAAACAAAACAAACAAATAATATAACAGAATACTCTTCAGCAAAGTAAATTAGAATAAATTGGGGATAAAAACCAAAAAGAATAAAAAGAATTGAATATTTTAAAATAAGAAATACAAATAGGCAATTGAGCAAGAACTCAAAATCTCACTTAGCTCAGAAGAGTTAATTTCTCAAGGCCAAGTTTTGAAGTTCTTTACTGCATACATGACCACTTAGGGTATCATTTTTAACTTTCATCAATGAATTCCACAAGCACAAAGCAAAATTCTTGGAATTCAAAAATACATTGCGTTTATATACCTGTAGTGTCTTTCATGCCCTGATGTATAATTTTTGAAATGCAGGCAAATATAGGCAAATGTGACAGCCAGTCTGCTCACAACAAGGTCCTACAATCAACAAGTAAATCAACTGGTCAGTTAATTTGTTTTGGTGGTATTGCTTGAGGGTGGAATGTTGGCCAGGACATCAGAAGAGTTCACTAGTACCAGGGGATAAGTATATATTCACTCAAACTGTTGCCTAAAATTTCCTCTGAAAGTCAGCACCTCTAGCAATGCAATTCCTTCAGTACTGTACTCAACTATCTATCTAGGTTACAAAGTCAAAATCCAGAGTGGAGATTGAACCAATTAATTTGAGACTAAAAAGGGTGGAATCGTGCCAGATTTGCACTAAGTGCGGTAGTGGATGGGAGAAAGGATGTTTTACCCACTGGCTGCAAAGGTGGGTTTTTGCGCCGTATTGTCCCATTCCCTCCTCATTCATTATGCATTCCTGGAAACACTCTGGATTGTTGGCGGGGCGGCCTCTGATTCAACCACCTTGCCATCACCTCAGTCCTTCAGTAAACTCATATTTAAAGGCTGCCCCTGCAAAGAGCTAGCACTTTTCAAAGGATAAGAAGCTGCTGGGAAATGATGGCTGCCAAAGGAAGGAAACGTGCTGCCCCCAGATTTAGCGATGCCTCCCTCGAGGGCCTACTGGACACAGTGGAGGCCCGCCCCAATGTCCTCCACTCCTGGTCTGGGCAAAGCCAGCATGCAAGGTCACCAATTCAGCATGGGAGTCAGTGGCAGCAGTGGTCAGCGCCAATGCTCTGCAAAAGAAGATAGCCATCCAGTACAGGAAGAGGATGAGTGCTCTCATTCGGTCCGCCAGGGGAAGTCGACCACCTCATCACTCTCAACTCACACACTTACAAACCCATTGCACATCCACAGGGATCTCACACCTCAAGGGACAACATCACTATCACAAACACCCTCACATCTCCATCAGGCTCATATCCTCTGGAGCTCGTGTCCTCATCCCGTCCATGGCTGCACTCACCACACAAACATTCATGCAAAGCCATGCGTGCTGCTCACACTCTCTCCATCTGTTTTCATGCAGGAGAAGCTGGCTCACAATACCAGGGAGAGGTCCCAGGCCTTGGGTGGAGTGGCCCACATTAGGCCCCTCACTCACTTTGAGGAGAGTGCTATTGCGCTGATTGGTAAGGACGTGGACCACGGCTGCAGCGAAGGCGAGGTTGGCAGTGAACCCCCACGTGAGGATCCTGCACCACATCATCTGTCTCTCAATTGTGACTGCTCCCTCTCCTGCTTTTGACTCTGCTGCCATGACCTGGATTCAGCATTCCAACTCATTGTGGAGAGTCAGCAGAAGGCGGGGGAACATCATGCAGAGCTGTTGGAAGCCCTCAATAGAGTGGTATGCGAGTCGGAGGAATGTGTCCACCTGCTCTCTGATGAAGTGGTGTCCACATGTATGGAGGTTTGCATTGGGAGGATGGTGGATGCCATGGAGTCCCTGGTTCAGCAAAATGTGGAGTTGCGTGCAGACCTGCACTCCATCATGGTAGCCATGGGAGAGTGCTTGGAGTGGTAATGCGAGAAATGGGGCACCTCGATGTCCCTCCAGGTGCTCCTTCTCCTCAAGGAATTAAGCCAAGGCCCTCGACACCCGAAGGGAGGAGGAACGGCAGGTGGACACCCCTGGGTCATCCACTTAGGAATCTCAGAGACTGTTCTTTCCCTCCGAGTCCTCTTTGTCTGTGACCCCTCAACCTCGTCCTCTGTCACCGCAGAGGGAGCAGTTGGCCCGCAGGCATTCTGAATTCATCTGGGGCAACAGGGCCAACCATTGCACAGGCTGCCTCCACCTCTGCTGTGGGTGTCAAGGCAGCACCTGGAAGTAGCAGGCTTAGAAAAGTTAAGAATTTCTGATCACAAGTGGTTGTACGGGTGAACACATTTTGTCATTTTATAATCTGAAAATATATTCACTTTCACTGAATAATGTGTAATGGTGTCTTTTAGCTTCATATACAGGCTTTGTGAGTCCTCCTCCTGCATCCCCCTCCACTAGTAGTTCAGCTGCACACAGCTGGACCACAAGCGATTCTGGAGGGAGAAGTGTGTGTGTGGCAGGGCCTTTTGGAGCCTTGTGCAAGCACTCTACCACGCATGTGGAGCCTTTCTCCATCACACTCATATCAATGTCCCGAGCATTTTCAAAGCTGCTTGTTGGGGTTCTCTTTCAGTTGTCCATTTGAGCTGACCTGCATCTCCACCTACCCACTGATCGCACGCCCATGCAGCACCTCTGCCGCCCAACACGGGGTTCCTTTCACTTTCGATTTTACAAGATAGTTGTTGCAAAATATGTCTTCAGCTCCCCTGTCCTTTCCCCTCCCTCAGTCACCCATGTCCTTTCCCCCATCACTGTTGACCACACCAGCATCACCTTCCCACTCTCACCTACCAGCCAGAACCCTTTACTTTCCGGAATGTCCAGGTGAACGTGCATCTTCCTGAGAATCCGACCCCCATCCACCTTAACCTGCCCGATCTCTTCCTTTCCACTCCAGGGTCCATGTCTGCCTCTGAGTCCCCATCAACCACCAAGTTATTAGATTTCCTGGTTTAACCTGCTTAGCTCTCTGCCATTTTTCTCTTTCAATTCAGGAAGGTTTGTATAAAAACAAAGCCAGGGACAGGCTCTCTTGTTCGCTGGAGTTTCTTTGCTGCCCGGAGTAATTTTTAGGCATTTTCTTTTTTTATGTATCCTTCTGTTCTGTCACCATGGATCAGTCAATCTGATTCCAGTGTGATTCAGATCAGAACAGTGGAATAGGTGTGGCCCCATGTTCTGCCCTCATATTCGCGTCATCACTAAAGCTGCCTCTTTCCATCTCTGTAACATTACCTGATTCTGCACTTGCCCCAGCTCCTCAGCTGCAAAAACCCCCACCCATGCCTTTGTTGTCTCAGAATTGACTATTCCAATGCAGTCTTGGCTGACCTCCCACATTCTACCCTCTGTAAACTTGAGGTCATCCAAAATTCTGCTGCCCATGTCCTAACATCCACCAAGTTCCATTCACCTATCACCCCTGTATTTGCTGATCTACATTGATCCCCAGTTAAGCGAAGTTTCAATGTTAAAATTCTCATCCTTCTTTTCAAATCCCTGAATGGTTTCGTCCCTCCCTATTTCTGTAATCTCCCTCCAGCCCCACAACCCTCCAAGATATTTGTGCTCCTCTAATTCTAACCTCTTGTGCATCCCTGATTTTAATTGCTCCACCAATGGTGGGCATGCCTTCAGCTAACAAGACCCTAACCTCTAGAACTCCTTCCCTACATCTCTCTGACTCTCTAACTTATCTCCTTTAAGATGCTCCTTGCAACCTATCTCTTTGACAAAGCTTCTAGTAATCTCTCTTAAATTTCCTAAGAGTCACAGCGTTAAATGTTGCTTTATAATGCTCCTGTGGAGCACTGTGGCATGTTTTATTATGTTAAAAGTGCATATAAATACAAGTTGTTGTTGTTGTTAAACTCTGTACCTTTTTAGGAAATTCCAACCTCTTACTCACTCCTGTCACATGTTGAAGCAGACTGTTCACAACATCGATTAAAAGCTGAATTTATGACCCTATATCTTCTCCATCATAAATACAACCTAATTCAGCCTCCATAACATCACCCATCTCTGCCCATGCTGCTGAAACCCTAATTCATGTCTTTCTCAACTCCAGACTTGGCTGTCCTAATATTATTCTTACTGGCCTCCCATACTCCACACAAAACTTTAACTCACCTAACACCACCACCTGAATTCTAAAGTCCCACTCTTCCAATAACCCTATCTTTGCTGAAACAAAATCAAAAAGTGCTGGAAAAACTCAGCAGGTCTGACAGCATCTGTGGAGAGAAAGACAGAGTTAACGTTTCAAGTCCATATGACTCTTCTTCAAATATCTTTCTCAGAACAGAGTCATATGGACTCGAAACGTTAACTCTGTCTTTCTCTCCACAGATGCTGTCAGACCTGCTAAGTTTTTCCAGCACTTTATGTTTTGTTTCAGATTTCCAGCATCCACAGTATTTTGCCCCTATCTTTGCTGATCTACTTTGGCTCCCAATTCTTCAATGTCTTCAGTTTAATATGCTCATCCTTGTGCTTAACTCCCTTCATGACTTCACCCTTCTCTATCTATGTAACCTCCATTTCTCCAACTGTGGCCTTGTGTGCATCCCTCCCCACTTTCACCCTAAGATTGGCGGCTACGTCTTCAGCTTACTAGACTGTACATTCTGGACTCTCCCTAAACCTCTTCACTTTCCTGCTTGTTTCAAGACCATCCTTAAAATTCACTTTTTTGATCAAGGTTTTTAATCACCCTTCTAAATATCTTTCTTTGGCTTGATGCCTGTTTATATTCCTGTGAATTGCTTGGGGTGTTTTTTCTATATTAAGATGCTATGTAAATGCATGTTTTACTTTATTATTCTACATGGATCTTGTGATGAGATGCAGCAGGTGCTGTTGTTCTCCTGGTGCTATGAATCTGTAACTCAAACTGATGATGTGCTGATCGTGTTCTTGGTTCTGTGTTATACATATTGTTTTCATTGACAATTACTCCCTATTTTCAAATCGTTTTTGGTCATCAAAAAGAGTAAAATGGGGTGATAAGACCTATTGTCTCAAATAGGCTGTAGGTGCCCTATATGTAAAGGGCCTCTTTCAGGCATGAGCCCTGGATGTCTAAAGGCTGAAGCCTTTACCAATATTACAAGAGTCATACTTCTGGTGTAGAATGTGTGCATGCTTAAGTGTCTGTTTCACACCTGTGAACATAGCACAGCATCTTCAAATTTCTAGGCCAATCTATTTAAATCACCTTATTTTCTGAAGTTACTTTGATCAATAGTAATGACTTAAAAAAATTGGAGGAGCCTTATTTTAATACACAACTACTGCATTTGCGTAGTGCAGTCACCTAAGTTCTACTGTTTTTCTTGCAATACACACTTATTTGTCAGCCATCTGAGGCATTCTTTAATCCAAACTCAACACGGTTTTGATACATTCTTTTTTTTTCTTCCTTGTCTCTTTTTTTGATTACATTCTCTCTTCAATGGTTGGGAAAAGAGCTCAACTATATTCGTGCTTAAAAGGAATTGTCTGCTTTCATTTTATTCATTTTCATAGGGTTCTGCTTATCTCCAACTATAATTTCAGTGGAACATACATGAGAAATCGCAGAGGAACAGTGACTGTAACTGATTTTAGCCACTTTATTTCTCCAGGGGTGCTGCCAGTCTTTAGCCAGGAAATCCCCATAAAAATTCCATTTGGCTTTAAGATAACAGACTACTTGGTTTGCAAAACACACAATTACTCTGCATTATATATGCACTACTTCGACAATGGATTGTTCACAAAATACATTCACCTGGAATTCTGTTGGGGTTTCTCTAGTAGGATAGCAGCAGAAGAATCTGCAAAGAAACTATGAATTTCTTAAAGCTAATCTCCCAAAATTACAGCAGGAGACGGAGAAAAAGATACGCAAATCTTTTTGTGTCAATTTTTGTGTCATCTGCAAATTTCCCAATCATGCCTCCCACATTTAAGTCCAAATCATGAAAATATACAACAAATAGCAAGGGACCCAACACTGAGCCCTGTGGAACGTCACTGGAAACTGCTTGCCATCCACAAAAACATCCATCAATCCCTTTGTCACTAAGCCAATTTTGGGTCCAACTCGCCATATTCTCTGTTATCCAAACGGCTTTTACTTTTCTGACCAGTCTGCCATATGGGACCTTGTCAAATACCTTACTAAAACCCATGTAGACAACTTCCACTATACTAGCCTCATTAACCCTCCTTGTTATTTCCACAAAAAATTCAATTAAGTTAGTGAGGCACCACCTTCCCCTAACAAAACCACGCTGACTGTCCCTGATTAATCCGTTCCTTTCTAAGTTTATCCTGTCTCTCAGTATTGATTCTAATAATTTGCCCACAACCGAAGGCAGACTGACTGGCCTATAATTATTTAGCCTATCCCTTGAGCCCTTTTTAAATAATAGTAAAACACTTGCAGACCTCCAATCGTCTGGTACCTCGCCTGTATCTAGTGAAGATTGGAAAATGATCCTCAAAGCTTCCTCTATTTCCTCCTTGGCTTCCTTTAATAGCCTGGGATAGAAGCCATCCAGCCCTAGTGAGTTATCCACCTTCAAGGATAACAGCCCCTCCAGTATTTACTCGCTCATTATATCTAATGTTTCACAATCCTTCCCCTTAATTAGAATGTCTGCATCATCCCTCTCCTTTGTGAAGACAGAGACAAAACACTCATTAAGAGCCACTCCCGCATCGTTTGCATCCACGCATAAGTTACCTTGTACATCTCTGATAGACCCTACCATTTCCTTAGTTGTCCTCTTGCTCTTAATGTACAGATAAAACATCTTTGGATTTTCCTTGATTTTAACTGCCAATATTTTTTCATATTCTCTCTTCGTTTTCCTAATTTCCTTTTTTACTTCATCCCTGTACTTTCTAAACTCTAGGCTTTTTACAGTATTATGTTTTTTGTGAATATCATAGGCTTTCTTTCTCAACTTTATCTTACTCTGTATGCTTCTAGATAACCAGGGAGCTCTAGATTTGGCAGTACCATCCTCTCTCTTAGTGGGGACATGTCTACACTGTGTCCATAGGATTTTGCCTTTGAATACCTCCCACTGATTTCCCTTAAGTAGCTCTATCCAGTCCACTTTCACCAGGTCACTTCTCAGCTTTGTGAAATTTGTTATTCCTGTTCTATCTTTGTCCTTTTCCATAATGATGCTAAACTTAACTGTACTATAATCATTATCTTCAAAATGGTTCCCCACTGCTACTTCATCCACTTGCGCTGCTTCATTTCCTAAGACTAAATCTAGAATTGCACCCTTGCTCATTGGGCTTGTTATGTGCTGGCTAAGAGAGTTTTCTTGAATGCCGTTCAAGAATTTTGTGCCCTCTGTGCCTTTCACACTGTTCATATCCTAGGTGATTTTTGGGTAGTTGAAGTCCCCAGCTATTATTACCATATTGTTTTTGCATTCAGAAATTTGCCTCTATATTTGCTCTTCTGTCTCCCTCTCACTATTTGGGGGTCTATAGTACACTCCTAGTAGTGTGGCTTCCCCTCTTTTATTTCTGAGCTCAACCTATAATCCCTCATTTGATTATTCATTTAGTTTATCATCCCTCCTCACAACTGTAATTGATTCCTTAACCAATAATGCTATACCCCCGCCATGTTTATTCATCTCTTTTTTCTGTCTGAAAACTCTATAACCAGGGATGTTTAGCTGCCATTTTTTGCCCCTCTTTAAGCCTACATTCCATTATAGCAATGATATCATGTTGCTATGTGTCTATCTGTGCCCTCAGCTCATTGGCTTTATTTGCTATACATCTTGTATTTACATATATACCTTTTAACGCTGCCAAATTCTTCTGCTGTACACGTTTTAGCCATAGCTCCTTCTGTCTTTCAGAGTCACTCTCTAATTTTCTGTCTCCTGTTCTGAATTTGTCCTACCTGTATCTGCCCTCAGGTTCCCATTCCCCTGCCAATCTAGTTTAAACCCTCCACAACTAGCAAACCTCCCCATGAGGATATTCGTCCCAGTCCTGTTCAGATGGAGACCGTCCAGCCCCTGCAAATCCCACCTTCCTCAGAACTGGTCCCAATGCCTCAGAAATCTGATGTCCTCCTTCCTACACCAGCTTCCCAGCCACGTATTCAATTGCTCACTTCTCCTATTTCTATGCTCGCTAGCACATGGGATTGGGAGTAATCCTGAGATTACTGCTTTAGAGGTCCTGCTTTTCGATCTCATTCCTAGCTCCATAAAATCTACTTTCAGGACCTCATTCCTTTAACTACCTAAGTCATTGGTACCAATGTGGACCACAACCTCTGGCTGTTCACCCTCTCCCTGGAGAATGACCTGCAGCCTCTCCATGATGTCCTTGACCCTGGCACCAGAGAAGCAGCATACCATCCTGGAGTCACACCTACGGCCACAAAAATGCCTGTCTGCTCCCCTAACAAATCCTATATCATGACTGTTCTTCTTTTCTTCTTCCTCCCCTCCTGTACAGCTGGGCTGCCCCTGGTGCCACAAACTTGGCACTGACAGCACTCCTCTGAGGAAGTAATGCCCTCACCAGTGTCCAAAATGGAAAACCGATTAGCAAGCAGGGACCCCAGGGCACACCTGCACTACCCTGCCTGGTTCTTTTGGACTGCCTGGCAGTCACCCATTCCCTTTCTGCCTCCATGCTCCTAAGCTGCAATGTGACCAACTGTCTGAATGTGCTATCCACGTAGCTCCCAGCCTTGCAGATATGCCACAGTGACTCCAGCCGCCATTCATGCTCCAAAACCCGGAGCTCAAGTTTCTGAAGCTGGTGACACTTCCTGCACATGTGGTCATCTAGGTCACTGGTAGCGTCCACGGCTACAGGACATACATTCCACTTGACCAAGCTGCTCTGCCATGCCTAAACTTTACTTCACTTATGTTAACTTTATTTTACTTTGGTTTACTTATATTTATTTTACTTGGCCTTAACTTCACTTTACTTCCCTCTTGCTTGTGTTTCTCACTTAAATCTAAGTAGCTACTTCTTTAAAAATAAAACGTTTTTCTAATTTTCAGCCTTTTAAAGACTATCCCTAATAGCAGTCTCTCATCAACCAATGAACTTACAGTTTTCCTGTGATGTCACTCTGATTTTTTTAAACTCAGCCAGCTTCCGAGGAGATCAGGTCCGGTTCTCTCTGCTCCCAGAAGGTAAGTGAAGGCCTTGAGCTTTGCCATCTCTTTTATCCGCTTCTGAGTAGAGGTGTCTTCCTCAGGTTTGGTTCTCTCTGGTCCCCAAAGGTGAATCAAAGGATGAGTTTTAAAGATAAACAAGCAAAATATCCACCAACCAACCTCTTATCTGTTGAAGGGTCATGAGGACTTGAAACGTCAACTGTGCTCTTCTCCGCCGATGCTGCCAGACCTGCTGAGTTTTTCCAGGTATTTCTGTTTGTTTTTGTTTTGGATTTCCAGCATCTGCAGTTCTTTGCTTTTATCTTATCTGCTCTCTTGTGATCACACTTTGAACCTTCAGCTCAAAAGATCCCCATTTCAACAAAAAAGTCTGCAAGATCACTACGGCAAACATTGCCTGAGCCTTTTATGGGACCCATATTATAACTGTTACCTCTGCTGTGATCCAATTTAGAAAGATTTTCCATGTATAATTGCAGAAATGTAACTAATTGTCTTTAAATTTATTCACATCCATAAATTTATTTACATCCATAAATTTATTCACATCCATAATGACATTGGTAGCATTACATAACACCCACACATTAATTGACGGAACTATTCCTGTTGCAGCAGATTTCCTCTTTCACACACTGCTGAGTGCACTTTAGTTTTAGCAGAGAGGTCAGCCATGGTTCTGTATTTCTGCTATGGAGGAGAAACTACTATTTGTGATATACCCATCTGTGCAAGGGGGTAGTCACTTGCCAAGATCTCCACACTGCTCTAGCAGGACTCTTAAAAGGCAATGGTAATGCAGGGAGAAGCACAGCAACCAACTCATTGTAATTTATGTGAGCATGACATTCTAAACCCACTTCTAATTTTCACCTGAGTCATAGTCCCTCCATGAGACTAATCAAAATGAGTAATGCAACATTTATGCAAGCTGGAGGGTTCCTGCGTTCTTGTAATTCTTATTTGCCTATACTAACAGCTAGCTGTTGGTCAGTTTCTTATCAGGAAAACGATGATAGCAGCAACTATTTTACACACTAGCCTCAAACAGGAGCTGGGAAATTTTGTGAATGGAATTGCTTTGTCTCAGTCATTTACATACATGTAAAACCAGATCAAAATACAACATTTCCTCAGCACTCAAGGAACATAGTGCAGAATTAACAGGGCACATTCCAAACTGTGTTGCAATGACTTTTTTTAGCATTATTTTCTTGAAGGGCAGGAACTCTTCAATTCTTACCAGTTGGCCCACTATACCATTTCTTCAAAGGAGTGGCTGGACACTTCTGCTCCGAAAGAGCAAAAAAAACCAAAGACCTGCATTTCTATAGCACCTGTCATGACCTCAGGACATCCTGAACTTCTTTACAGATAATTAAGTATTTTTTTGAAGCTTAGTTAATGCTGTAATGTAAGAAACTCAGCAGTTAATTTTGTACAGCAAACTCCCCCAAATAGCAATGTGATAATGAGCAGTTAAGCTGTTTTTAGTGAAACAAAAACAGAAATAGCTGGAAAAACTCAGCAGGTCTGACAGCATCTGCGGAGAGGAATACAGTTAACGTTTCGAGTCCGTATGACTCTTCATCAGAACAAAAGAAATATAGAAATGTGGTGAAATATAAGCTGGTTGAGGGGGGTGGGACATGTAGAGCTGGATAGAGGGCCACTGATAGGTGGAGGCAAAGAAGAGATTGCCAAAGATGTCGTAGACAAAAGGACAAAGGGGTGTTGATGGTGATGATATTATCTAAGGAATGTGCTAATGGTGACATTAAAGGTAGAAAGCAGGACAAGCAAGTGACAGATGGCTCTAGTGGGGGTGGGGTGGGGGGAAGGGATCGAAATGGGCTAAAAGGTGGAGGTAAAACGATGGAGCGAAATAAATTTAAAAATAGGTGGGAAAAGAAAAATATATTAAAAAAATTATAAATTATTGGAAAAAGGGGGTGGGGATGGAGGAGAGAGTTCATGACCTGAAGTTGTTGAACTCAATGTTAAGTCTGGAAGGCTGTAGAGTGCCTAGTTGGAAGATGAGGTGCTGTTCCTCCAGTTTACGTTGAGCTTCACTGGAACATTGCAGCAGGCCAAGGACAGACATGTGGGCTTGAGAGCAGGGTGGTGTGTTGAAATGGTGAGCGACAGGGAGGTCTGGGTCATGCTTGTGGACAGACTGAAGGAGTCTGCGTTTGGTCTCTCCAATGTAGAGGAGACCGCATTGGGAGCAGCGAATGTAGTAGATTAAATTGAGGGAAGTGCAGGTGAAATGCTGCTTCACTTGAAAGGAGTGTTTGGGCCCTTGGACGGTGAGATGGGGAGGGAAGTAAAGGGGCAGGTGTTGCACCTTCTACGGTTGCATGGGAAGGTGCCGTGGGAGGGGGTTGAGGTGTAGGGGGTGATGGAGGAGTGGACCAGGGTGTCCCGGAGGGAACGATACCTGTAGAATGCCGCCGGGGTGGGGTGGGGGGGGGGGGTGAAGGGAAGATGTGTTTGGTGGTGGCATCATGCTGGAGTTGGTGGAAATGGTGGAGGATGATCCTTTGAATGCGGAGGCTGATGGGGTGATAAGTGAGGACAAGTAGGACCCTATCATGGTTCTGGGAGGGAGAGGAAGGAGTGAGGGCGGATGCGCAGGAGATGGGGTGGACACGGTTGAGGGCCCTGTCAACCACCATGGGTGGAAAACCTTGGTTAAGGAAGAAGGAAGACATGTCAGAGGAACTGTTTTGGAAAGTGGCATCATCAGAACAGATGCGACGGAGGTGAAGGAACTGAGAGAATGGGATGGAGTCCTTACAGGAAGCGGGGTGTGAGGAGTTGTAGTCGAGGTAGCTGTGGGAGTCGGTAGGCTTGTAATGAATATTGGTGGGCAGTCTATCACCAGAAATTGAGACAGAGGTCAAGGAAGGGGAGGGAAGTGTCAGTGATGGATCATGTGAAAATGATGGAGGGGTGGAAATTGGAAATAAAATTAATAAATTTTTCCAGGTCCAGACGAGAGCATGAAGCGGCACCGAAGCAGTCATCGATGTACCGGAGAAAGAGTTGTGGGAGGGGGCCGGAGTAGGACTGGAACAAGGAATGTTCCACATACCCCATAAAGAAGCAGGCATAACTGGGGCCCATACGGGTACCCATAGCCACACCTTTTATTTGGATTTGGAAAGTGGCATCATCAGAACAGATGCGACGGAACTGAGAGAATGGGATGGAGCCCTTACAGGAAGCGGGGTGTGAGGAGCTGTAGTCGAGGTAGCTGTGGGAGTTGGTAGGCTTGTAATGAATATTGGGACAGTCTATCACCAGAAATTGAGACAGAGAGGTCAAGGAAGGGGAGGGAAGTGTCAGTGATGGAACATGATGGACCACTGTTTTTAGTGATGCTGGCTGAAGGATAAATATGTTCAGATTACAGGAAGAATTCCCTGTTCTTCTTCAAAATAGTGCCTGGGGATAATTGGTGTTCATTTGAGAGACAGGGCCTCAATCTAACATTAGTCCGAAAACACACCTCCAACAGTGCAGTGCTTCTTCATTACTGCACTGGAAAGTCACTCTGGATTTTGAGCTTAAGTCTCTGGAGTGGGACTTTAACACCCCAACCATCTGGCTCAGAGGCCCAACGGCTACCAACAGAACCATAGTTGACATCACACGGAGATGTCCACAAGTTCCAGCCAAGCCAACTGCACAGGTGTGTGCAACTGCAATTGAAGGGTGAACTTATTCCTAATTTTTCCTTCCATCCTGTGAAAGAAATTACATCCCAATGTTCTGAGGCTTCCCTCACGGCATTGTCTGGTGGCAGGCATGTTGAAAAATTCAGCACCAGACCTCGTGTGTCCAATTCATCTCAGGCTTGATTATCCAGCAGGTAAAAAGGACTCTCAGCAGGCATAGGAAACCACCTGTACCAAAGGTTAATTATGTAAATCAGTTCATACATGGAACCGCTCAATTTCAGTCAAAGGAAGAGGCCTATTATACAGTCGGCAGAGGATGAGGACAACATGGAAGGAAATGACATGCTACATAAGGGATTGGAGCAGAATTCTGTTTTACACAATTTTTTTTCCTTCATTTTTAAAAATTCATTTAAGGGATGTGGGCTTCACTGGCTGGGCCAGCATTTATTGCCCATCTCTATTTGCCCTTGAGAAGGTGGTGGTGAGCTGCCGCCTTGAACCACTGCAGTCCATGTTGTGTAGGTACACCCACAGTGCTGTTAGGAAGGGAGTTCTGGGATTTTGACCCAGCGACAGTGAAGGAATGGTGATATATTTCCAAGTCAGGGTGGTAAGTGACTTGGAGGGGAACTTCTAAGTGATGGTATTTCCATCTATCTGCTGCCCTTGTCCTTCAACATGGATTAATTCTGGAAATGAAAAATTCAAACCAGTGATCCAAGGCTGTTTCTGTTGGCAATTGGAACTTTCAAGACTGAGATCAAGTGATTTTTATTAAGTAGGAATATAAAAGGATATGGACCAAAGGTAGGTAAATATAATTGAGGTACAAATCAGCAATGAGCTAATTAAATGACAGAACAGTCTCAAGGCCTTAAATGGGCTATCTTCCTATGAGTGTATGAAGGATCATAACAAATGGAGAACACTTTTGAGTGGTGGCAGCACTCCTTCAAATTCACCCTCATCAATGCATTCTATGGACTGCTATACAGAAAGGAGGGTCATCTCTTCAAAGTGAGACAGATGCTTCAGCCCCGACCTAACCTGTTTATTTTCCCATTGGTTGTGGGACAACCATGATCTGTAACAAGAACACAACGAAAATTTTAGCAAGTGCCTCAATACTTGAAACAGAAACCTTGTGCCCTGACCACCTGCCCTTTGTGTCAGGCCTTCTCATACAGACTGGCATGATACTTTTTCTGACATGACCAGTAAAGTGCTATATGCCTGAAATTATTGTTCCCCACTGCAAGTATACCACATAATACTGCTTGATTCCCATATGCAAAGCATATCCCCAAGGGCATAGATAGTATTTACATCAGGTCCATGCATCAGCATTAAACGTATGTGGTTATATAAAAGGTACCTAAACTTTCCTTAGCACCTCTGATGCAATTAAACTTCAAGCTCATTTCCCCAAATTGATTTGGGAAATTGGCTTGGAGATTGTATTAATCACTCAGTGAACTCTGTCCTTTTAGTTTGCAGATGGGTTTTATCAAGGTGTGGCCTTCAGCACCAGACAGGCCTACCTTTCTTTACTGCATTTCCTGAAACAGCCTATCATTAGAAGGGATGAGTCTTATTGCTAAATCTATTGCTTCATTCCAGTAAAGCAACAATAAGGCGATTGCACTTTACTGAACATAAGAATTAAGAGTAGACGATATGGCCCGTCAAGTCTGCTGCACCATTCAATATGATTATGGCTCATCTTGGGCTTCAACTCCATGTTCCCACCTGCAACCCATATTCTTTAATTCCCTGAGAGACTAAAAATGTGTCTATCTCAGTCTTAAATGTCTTCAATGATGGAGCACCCATAACCCTCTGGGGTAGAGAATTCCAAAGATTCACAACCCTTTGAGTGAAATAATTTCTCCTCATCTCAGTCTTAAATGATCGGCCCCTTGTCCTGAGACTGTGCCCCCATGTTTTAGACTCTCCAAGAAGTGGAAACAATCTCTTAACGTCTACCCTATCGAGCCGCTTCAAAATTTTGTAGGCTTTAATGAGGTCGCCTCTCATTCTTCTCAACTCCAGAAAATATATGCCCAATTTACTTTACAGGGCAACTCCCTCATTCCTGGGACCAATTTAGTGGACCTTCGCTGCTCTGCCTTCAATGTAAGTATATCCTTTCTTAAATGTGGAGTCCAAACCTGCACACAGTATTCCAGATGTGGTCTCACCAAAACCTTGCATAATTGCAGCAACTTTGTACCCCAGTCCCCTTGCAATAAAGGCCAACATGTCATTTACCTTCCTAATTGCTTTCTGCACCTGCATGCTAACTTTCTGTGCTCCTTGTAGAAGCACACCAAGTCTCTTTGGACATCAACACATACAAGTTTCACACCTTTAAAAAATATTCTGCTTTTCTATTATACTCCATCTTCCATCTTGTTGCCCACTCACTTAACCTGTCTATATCCTTTTGCATAAGAAACGTAAGAAATAGGAACAGGAGTAGACCATTCGGCCCCTCAAGCCTGCTCCATCATTCAATAAGATCATGGCAGCCTCTCTGTGTCCTCCCCACAGCTCACCTTCCCATCTAGATTGTCATCATCAGCAAACTTAGATACATTACTCTCTAACTCTTCATCTAAACTCATCAGTAATATAGACTGTAAATAGGTGAGGCTCCAGAATGATCCTTGCAGCACTCCGCTATTCACTGCCTGCCAACTTGAAAAAGTCCCATTCTGCCCACTCTCTTGTTTTTTATCTATGTGTGCTAAAATATTACCCTTAACTCCATGAGCCCTAATCTTGCCTATTAACCTTTTGTGTGGCACTTTACCAAATGCCTTTTGGAAATCCAGGTATACTACATCTACTGATTCCCCTTTACCTACCCTACTAGTTACATCCTCAAAAAACTCTAATAAATTTGTCAAACAGGATTTCCTTTAGTAAAACCATGTTGACTTGTTCTAATCATAGAATTATTTTCTAAGTGCATTCCTTAATAATAGAATCCAGCGTTTTCCCAACAACTGATGTTAGGCTAACTGGCACGTAGTTCACTGTCTTCTCTCTTTCTTGAAAAGTGGTGACACATTTGCCAACTTCCATTCTAATGGGACTGTTCCTGAATCTAAGGAATTTTGGAAAATAATAGCCACTGGGCGGAATTCTCCGAGCCCGCTGGTGGTGGGCCTGATAGGTGGCGTGCATGGAAAATATGGCGGGACCCACTTCATGACGGTGTAAAGGCAGGTCACGATCTTCCGCTCAGCCCGCTAACAGCGGGCCACAACTCCCGCCATCAGTTGGCGGGGAGCTAATTGTAATACATTAGCATTTAATTAAAAGGCGATCCCGCCAGGCTCTTGGAACCCCGCCATATCGTCTGTCCACGTGGGTGGGAAAGCAGTCTGACGTGTTTCACAACAGCACGCAGGCGATGTGCACCTGGTGGCCTTCAACTGAGAACTGGGAACTGAGGACAGTGAGCAGCAGCGTTCTCCACAGCTTGCCTGTTGTTTACAGGCCTCAGGGGCCCTGGGAGGCGGGGAAACTGATGCCTGGCCTGCAGGTGACTGCTAAGGGGTGGGAGGTGTCTGGGGGCAAGTGCTGGCCAGCCTCCGAGGCAACTGCTGAGGGGTGGGGGATGTCTGGGGGCAAGTGCTGAGGGGTGGGGGCGTCTGGGGGCAAGCGCTGGCCAGCCTTGGAGATGACTGCTGAGGGGTGGGGGGTGTCTGAGGGCAACTGCTGTCCAGCCTCGGAGGCGCTTGCTGAGGGGTCGGTGGGGGGGCAGGGGGGTGGGGGGGTATCAAGTGCTGCCCTGGCGCTGCATCCCGTGCACAGGCAATCAAGGTGGGAGAGTAGGGTAAGCGAGGGAAATGGCCATGCATTCAGGACACCTGTATAAGCTGACCATACCTCTACAACTAAGACAGATTAGGCGCAGCCACAGTGACATGATTGGGGTCAGGCTCCTAGCCTGCCCGCCCATGCAAGCATCACGGAGGTACCAAAGGGCCACCAAGCGCTCCATACCTTAGCCCCCCCGCTGCCCACCTCCCACCCCAGCACAGACTTGGAGTCCGCCACCACTTTATTGGACCGCACACGTTGTACAATCTCCTTGCCAATGCTGGTCATATAGCAGTCACTGCTGGAGGTGCTCACAGCCCCTTGCAATCTCAGCATCCTGGTGTGGACCAGTGTCCCCCATGTCGCAGGTTGACAAGGCAGTCATGCAGCGCATTCACCTCTGGCCATCCGAGGGGTGACCAGCACTCTCTGGGAAGCATTAAGGGGCAGTCGCACAGGACCAGGAAAGGTGCTAAGTACAGCCATGATAACCATGTCTCTCTCTTTCTTGCTGCAGGAGGACCACGTCAAGATTATGATTCTGGTGACCTAGCTGTATGCCTGATGGCCTACAGAGACCGTAGAAGACAGAGGAGAGAGCGACTGAGGCTCCTGGCTGCGCAAAGGCAGGAGTAGCAACCTCATGAAGGGGCAGCAGGGGCCCCCACACACGCTGCCCAGGAAGGACAGCGAGCCATGGCTGGTTGGCGCCTGGCGACACCCAGGGTCTACAGATGCCAACTGCCATTCCTGCAGATGACTGAGAACCAGTGTCACCGACGACTTCTCATGTCTAGGGACTTGATGGCTCACATCTGCCACTTACTGTAGGACTTGGAGCCAAGGGGACTTGGAGGGCATCCACTGCCAGTGGCCATGAAACTGACAGCAGCGCTCAATTTCTAAGCCAGTGGCTCCTTTCAGAGCTCCACAGGAGACCTCTGTGAAATTTCACAATCTGTCACCCACAAATGCATCCATGAGGTCACAGATGCCATCTTCTCCATGGCACACAACTTTGTGCCTTTCGCCCGGGACCAGGACAGCCAGGATGCAAGGGCCATTGGATTCGCCCTGATCTCAGGATTCCCACAGGTGCAGGGTGAGATTGACTGCACTGATGCGGTGCTCAGGTCTCCATCGCTACATTCAGTGGACTTCATCAACCACAAGGGCTTCCACTCACTGAACGTGCAGCTGGTATGCAATCACCAGAAACGTGCCCTGCAGGTATGCCCACGGTTTCCAGGGAGTGTGCACGACGCCTTCATCCTGAGTCGCTCGCAGATCCCTGCAGTCTTCCAGGTCCACAGAGGCTGCAGGGTTGGCTCCTTGGGGACAAGGGCTACCCGCAGAGGCCGTGTCTGATGACACCCGTGCGGCGGCCTCAGACTGCTGCATAGCGATGCTATAATGAGGCTCATGCAGCAGCTCACAACTTGATGGAGCAGACTATCGGGATGCTGAAGATGCAATTCAGGTGCCTGGTCTGATCTGGTGGAGCCCTACAATACAGTCCACAAAGGGTGTCATGCATCGTCGTTGTCTGCTGCGCCCTTTACAACATGGTGGTGCAACGGGGTGAGGAGCTGGCTGAGGAGGAGATGAAGGAGCTGCATATCTCCGCTGATGAGGAGGATGCTGACGGGGAAGAGGGTGAGAGGGTCCTCAGTGGTGACGACGGGAATGAGGCTCTTACACTGGTTAAATGAGGCAGGCGTGCTCAGGAGGCCCTCGTAGCTGCCAGATTTGTGGAGGATGATGACGACATGCAGTGAGGTGCCCCCGTAGATCTTCACATAGCAGTTGTGAATGTTTGACTCCAATCTGGCTTATCTCAGCACCAATACCTTCAGAGAATGCTCCTGTTATGGAGATGCAGTGGAGGCCCTAACAGTCGCTCAATCGCAGGAGGACGATGACAACATGCAGTGAGGTCACTCCACTGATCTTTACATGGCCTCTGAGAAAGTCTGATTCCTGTCTGGCCGAGGGGAGCTCACTTGTGCTCCATGGTCAGGGCCATCTCGGAGACGCAGCCATGAAACTTTAGACGCATCTGATGCTGTGTCTGCCTTCAGCACCTCAGCCCTTCAGGAGCTGATGCACAGCATCACTGGTCGCTGATGCTGGCGTGATGGGGGCCAGCCCCACCTTAAAGGTGCTGAGAGCACACACAAAGTATGGGAGAACTCTGTGTCACCTGTCCACTACATTCTGGTAGCAATGACTAGCACTGCCAAGGTGCAGGCATCAGTAATGTATCCAGGGAGAGTGAGGATGGACCATCACCCTGGTCTGAAGGCCGCACAGGGAAGAGGCCCTGGACTGAGAAACCTGCCTTTTATCTTGTGCAGGAAGGATTCACATCTGAGTGACAAGAACACTGCTCATGAGAACAAGGAGCCATAGGCAAGGAGACGTTCTTGGGAGTTTATTGACAAAAGTGACCATTATGTACAAGTGATTAACACCTGTGCCCAGGCTGTGCGGAGGGGGGCCTGGAGGGAGGAGGACCTCCTCGTGAACCTGCTCCTGGGCCTGGCCAAGTTGGTCCAGGCAGCGGGTGATCGAGGAGGTCGTCCGACCCAACTGTCTGCCCCTCTTCCGCGGCTAGGTTCGTGGCTGGGTGTCCCTGGAGAGGGAGCACGCGGTGTCTGCCGGCACCGTTGAGGCCTTACGTGCCCAGTGGGCACTGTGGGGACTGGGGTGTTTTATTGACCCTTATAATCGCATTTTGATTTGATGTTTGTAAGTTTCCTTTAAACTTTGTCTTTGGTTTTGCAGTTACCCTAAGTTAGGGGCTGCGTTTACTTTGCCACTGATTTTGTTAATTTAGTTTATTTGGTTGACTCAGAAAGAGTTTAATTCTGGGCATTTTTAGGCCCAATAACTGGGTCATTGGGTGGCGGTGGCAAAGAAGGCCTCCCTGCTCCCTCCCAACCTTTTGCGCCGGGCATCACTGTTTTGGGTCCAGAGCTTTATCCGGACTCGCCGGACGACCCGGTGCCTGAGGGGGAGTGGAGCTCTGAGATGCCGCCGCCCTCTGACCCAGAAACCAAAAAGGAGACCAGAGAGGACCCCTCTGGCCTTAATCCTGGGGGTGGGATCAAGGTGGAGGTGGAGCCAACTGGCAGCTCTGAACCAGCCCATGTACTCAATACTGGGGAGGGGTTAGAAGCTGGAGGCGACGACCTAGAGGAGGACAGAGTTTCGGTGGTGAGCACTGGGGATGATGTAGAGTCGTTATCAGGTGAGGTGGTGGATTCCCTGGTGCCCCCCACTGACTCTCCCCTCATCTCTGTGCTGGAACTCCAGGACTTTTTAGCGAGTAATCGTGGTTGCCGAGAAAGAGTCCAGTTGTCCATGGACCGGTATTTGTTTCCTATAGGCCCCCGAGTTGGACAGGAACACCTGGTGGAGGGTCCATACGTTTCTCGCTGGGCTCCTGAAGGAGAGGAAGGCTTAAAAAAAGCCCCCTCCTTTTATTTCAGGTGTTGGTAGCACATACTTCTGACAATGAAGACTACCATAGCCAGCCTCAACATCCACGGCAACAGGGTCGCACAACGCAGGTTCCAGAACTTCTCGGTCCTCCAGGACGGGAAGTATGCAGTGTGCTTCCTGCAGGAAACCCATACCGTTCCGTGGGACAAAGCCACGTGGCTCCTGGAGTGGCGAGAGAAGGTATACATGAGTCACCTAGTCTCCAATTCAGGCGGGGTGGCTATCTTGTTGGCCCCACATTTTCAGCCGGAGATCTTGGGGGTCAAGGAGCCGGTGCCAGGCCGGTTGCTGCACCTTACTGTGCGCCTGGGGGGGGCGCGACGCTTCACTTTGTGAATGTGTACACTCCCCTGGGTGCGCAGCAGCAAGCGAGCTTCTTTGAGGAAGTGTCCACTCATCTGGGCTCCATCGACGCGGGTGAGTGCATCGTCATCGGGGGGGATTTCTACTGTACCCTCGAGGCCCGGGACCGTCACGGTACCCAGCGCTGAACGGTAGGTGTGAGTAAGTTGCGGGACCTGGTCAGGTCCTTCGAATTGGCGGACGTCTGGCGAAATCTCCATCCTGATTCCAGCATTTTTACTTTTGTGTCACCTGGAGTTGGAGCGTCCAGACTCGACCGCCTGTACATTTCGAGGGCGCACGTGTCCTGCATTCTGTCGGCTTCTGTGCGGTGGGTGCCGTGCACGGACCACCATCTGGTGTGGGTGGAGCTCGCTCCGTTCTGCGCCCGGACGGGGTCCGCGTACTGGCACTTTAACAACATGCTGCTGGAGGACGAGCGGTTCCTGGACTTGTTCCATTGTTTCTGGGCCGGCTGGAGAAGGAAGCGGGGAGGCTTCCCCTCCCTGAGGCTATGGTGGGACATGGGCAAGGCTCACGTCCACATCTTCTGTCAGGAGCACTCGAGGAGGTCGACAAAGAGGCGGAAATCCAGGGTCGAGGAGTTGGAGAAGGAGGTGCTCGACCTGGAGGCACGTCTCCATCATACTGACGCGGACCTGGCCCTGCGGTTGGTGTACGAAGAGAAGAAGGGCGTGCTGCGGGACCTGCAACTCGTCGGGTCCTGGGGCGCATTCATGAGGTCGCGGATCCGGTTCCTCAAGGACCTGGACCGCGGCTCCCCCTTCTACCCACTGGAAAAAAGACACGGGGTCCATCAGCAGCTCCTTACGCTGCTGGCCAACGACGGATCCCTTGTCTCGGATCGGGAGGGCATCGGGGCCATTGCCCAAGATTATTACACTGCTCCTGTTCTCTCCGGATCCGTCCAGCCAGGATGCTCAGAGTTTTATGGGAGGACCTGCCGCAGGTCGGCCCGGAGGGGGCTGGAAAGTTTGACTCCCCTATAAGTTTGGGGGAGCTGACCAGTGCCCTCGACAGCCTCTCCAGGGGCAAATCCCCGGGGCTGGACAGGCTAACCTTGGAGTTCTTCAGGGTGTTCTGGGACGTCCTGGGGAGTGACTATGCGGGGGTCCTGGGGGAGAGTATTGCAACCAGGGAGATGCCCCTTTTTTGGCGCAGGGCCGTAATTACCCTGCTGCCTAAGAAGGGGGATCTCTGTCTTCTTAAAAACTGGTGCCCGGTCTCCGTCCTCAGCACGGATTATAAAATTTTTGCCAGGGCCATGGCTTCGCGCCTTGGCACCGTGCTGGACCACATGATCCACCCTGACCAGTCCCACACTGTCCCGGGCCGTACCATCTATGACAATATTCATCTGGTCTGGGACATTATCTATAATCCCCACAGGGCTGGTCTGTTGAGTGCCTTTCTGTCACGATTAGGAGAAGGCGTTCGACAGGGTGGATCACGAATATTTATTCAGGACTCTGCGAGCATTCGGGTTCGGGACGCATTTTGTTGCCCGGATTCGACTTTTGTACGCTGCTGCAGAGTGTCTAGTTAAGGTTAACGGGTCCCTGATGGCGCCCCTTTGCTTTGGGAGAGGGGTGTGTCAGGTCTGCCCCCTGTCTGGCCAATTATATTCTGTTTGTGTGGGGCCTTTCCTGCGCCTCTTGCAGAGGAGGTTGTCGGGATTGGTTCTGCATGGGCCGGGCATCCGGGTGGTCCTTTCAGCTTTCGCTGATGACGTGCTCCTCATGTTTAGTGACCCGGCTGACCTGTGGAGGATGCACGAGTGCCAGGAGGTCTACTCTGCCGTGTCTTCTGCCAGGATCAATTGGGGTAAATGTTCTAGACTCCTGGTTGGTCCGTGGCAGATGGATCCCCTACCCGAGGAGCTCAGGCCATTCACCTGGAGCAGGACCAGCCTCCTCTACCTGGGGGTCCACCTCTGCCCTGCTGAGGAATCCTGGCCGGCGAATTAGCAGGAGCTGGAGACCGAAGTCATCACTGGCCTGCGGCGCTGAACAGGACTGCTCTGAGTGCTGTCTTACCGGGGTCGAGTTCTAGTCATAAACCAGCTGATTGCCGCCAGGTTGTATCGGCTGGTCACTTTGACCCCTCCCCCGGACTTTGTCACTAAAATCCAGAGAATGCTCGTCGACTTCTTCTGGGACAAAAAGCTGCACTGGGTCGCTGCTGAGGTTCTGAGTCTCCCGTTTGTGGAAGGCGGTCAGGCGCTGGTGTGCCTATGCACCCAGGTGGCGACCTTCCGCCTTCAGGCCCTACAGCGATACCGTTACGTCGAGCCCCCTCCGAGATGGTGTGCCCTGGCGATGTATTTTTTCTGCCAGGTGCACGGCCTGAATTATGACATGCAGCTCCTGTTTATCGACCTGAGGGGCCTTCGTGTATCCTTGCAGGCGTTGCCCGTCTTTTACCAGGATCTAATCAAAGTCTGGAACGTGGTCGCCTCGCGATGCAGCTCTCCGCTGTCAGGAGTAGCGGCTATTGTCAGAGATCCGCTGCTCAGGAATCCGCCCCTCCGTCCTTTTCGGTGGCTGGCGGAGAGGAGAGCTGTGGCTGCTGGGGTGGCCAGGATCGGGGACGTGTTGGGTGGTGGAGGAGTGGGCTGGATGTTTCCGCAGGAGTTGACGCATCGCTCGTCCGGCTCACAGCCAATGCCATTCAAGACCTCAGGACGGTCATACTCGGCCCCAACATCACACTGGGACTCAAGGTGGCGCAGGTGCACGGTGGTCTTCTGTCTGAGCGTACCCCTGTTCGGATGGAATTCCACATTGGCCCCAAGCCCCAAACCCTCCCTTGGGAGCCGATGCCCCACAACCTAGCCTAGCGGAAATCTCCTCCCTGTCCTTTAGCACGGCATGGAAGGGTTTCCTGTACGGACTGCTGCTGCACACCCTTCACTTCCTTGCCCTTGCCCGCCGCCTGGGCACGCCTTGTCTCTTGTTGCTGTCCGGCAGTGGAGGACACCGTTGGGGGGCCCTCTATGGAGGTGTCCTCCCGTTTTCCATCGGGGGACCTGGGCTGGAGGGTGTTGCACGCAGCAGTCCCCGATAATCGTAAAATATGTCAGTTCACGGGTTCCCAAGATACCTCCGTCTTTTGAGGCCTTGTGGAGACTGTAGACTACGTATACATAGGGTGTTACAGGCTGCACCCCCTTTTCAGTTATTTAAAAAACATTTTACTGATATTTTGTTTGCACTTCAGTCCCACGCTCCTGATCTGCGGGCACACAGTGTGGAGGGGGACCGGGAAGGAGGAGGACCTCCTCGTGAACCTGCTCCTGGGCCTGGCCAAGTTCGCCATTAACAGGTGCAGGCAGCGGGTGATCGAGGGGGTTGTCCAAGCCGACTGTCTGCCCCTCTTCCGCGGCCGGGTGTCCCTGCAGAGGGAGCACGCGGTGTCTGTCGGCACCATCGAGGCCTTCCATGCCCAGTGGACACCACGGGGACTGAGATGCTTTATCGACCCCCTTAATCACATTTTGATTTGATGTTTGCACGTTTCCTTTAAATTTTGTTTTTGGTTTTGCCATCTCCCTAACTTAAGGGGCTGCGTTTGTCCCTCGTTTTGTTAATTTAGTTTATTTGGTTGACTCCAAAAGAGTTAACTGTCCTAACCCTGCTGTTACGTCTTGGTGCTCCCCGGACATCCACAGCAGAGGTGGAGGCCGCCTGCTGACTGTGACGCCCTGGCTGTGATGATTTTGGCGGGCGTCCTCTGGAGGGCCAAAACTTGGAGGGCCCCGGCCTTGCTTTCAGGGTCCTGCTGTGTGGCAGTGGAACCCTCCTCGGCCTGTGAAGCTGGATCTGCAGAGGTCACAGGAAGAGGGGAGTCAGATGGGCCGGTCACTCCCAGAGTCACTTGGGTGGATGGCCCTGGAGTGTGCACCTGCTGATCCTCTTCCCTATGGGTGCCCGAGGGCCCCTGGCTAACTCCGTGAGCGGAAGGGGTAACTGGAATGAGATCAAGCTTCCCAGCATCCCTCTTGCATGTACACTGTTGGAGACCAATTATGGCATCTGCGATGGAGTTAAGCCTGCGCCGCAGTGCAGGAGTAACGGCCTGGACCAAGGTCTCCATGGCGGCTGTTATCATGCCAGTGTTGGCCCCGGTGTGTTGCAATGCCGGCGCTATCACCTCAGCCTGAAAACGGGCAGACTCCTCCATCGTGCCTTGCAATCTGAGGAGTGCAGCAACATCCCTTCCTGATGTTCCGAAGCTTGCCTTTCCAGCTCCAGCAGCTATGCCATGACGGAGTCCAGAGGTTCATCATCTGACTCAGACTCAGCAACGTTCTGGCCTTCAGCAGTCTTCCGAGTGCCGGGGACCTGGCAAGTCCCTGCCTTCGCCTGCTGTGGGTCAGAAAGTGCAATGTGCTTGCCAGATTATGATCCCGAGGCTACTCTAAAGTTAGATCCCACTGAGGTGTGTGTCTCAGCACTGGTGGAGGGTGTGCGTGAGCGCTGTGATCAGACTTCAGGGACAGTGCCTTCAGATTCCTCTTTGGAGGTTTCTTCGGAGCTTGCTTGGAGGCTCTGGGTTGTGGGCTCCCGTCTGCTGCTTCCCACATGTGCCTGCGAAAGCGAGGGGAGATAATTAGTGCATGGCAGTGGCCTGTGAAAGAGGACACATCATTCACGGCATGGTTATCTGATGGATGTTGCACTGCTGGGTCTTCACTTAGTAGAGCAACGCTGACCCCACCGTCAGCACAGGACCAGTCCCGGTCATCGCTGACCAGCTGGATGGCTCTGATTTTGAATTCTGTCAGAACTTTGAATTCTGGCATATCTCCACCTGTCTGTGACCTTTCCCTCCTGTTGTGAGCCAGTTTGTCCTGCACGGATAGAGATTGGGAGTGTGTATCAGGACGCCTGCTGGGCCAGATGGTAAGTATGCGTGGCCTGTGTGGGTGGTGAGTGGTCCCATGGACGGGGTGAGGACAATGATGGTGTGAGTGAATGGTGATGTCCCTTGCACTGGCAGTGAGTGAGGGCCCTGTGGGTGTGTGATGGGTTTGTGAATGAAAGTTGAGAGTGATGAAAAGAGTGACTTACCCTGGTTGAATGGAGATGATCATTCATCCTTTTGCAGAACTGGGTGGCTGTCCTCTTATGAAGGGGGTTGGCGCTGACCACTGCTGCCACCGCCTCCCAAGACGGGTTGGTGACATTGCTACCCATCCTGTGGCCAGAGTGGGGGTAGAGCACATCCCAGCGGGCCTCCACGGCATCCAGCAGTCACTCCAGGGACCCATTGTTGAAGCGGGGGGCCGCAGTCTTTTTGCCTTCGCAAGTCATGTCTCCCAGGCAGCGGTGGTGAGCTGGTGGCAATGAGCGCTTTGCTGGCGGCTGCCTTTTAAAGATGATGGCCGGCGTGATGCAACAGCAGGGTGATGGTGAGTGGGCAAATGAGAGCCCGCCCTCCATGGAAACAGCGTGTATTGTGGGAGTGAATATATAAACGAGGTGGGCTCAGAACGATAAGGCGTGAAAACCCATCATTTTCATCGGCGGTAGGACTCCATTTTACCCGCCTGCTACTGCACTTAGTGCAATTCTGCCCACTATCTCTGCAGGTTCTCTTTTAGAACCCTAGCATGTAGGCCATTAGGTTCTGGGGATTTGTCGGATTTTAGTCATAAGAACATAAGAACTAGGAGCAGGAGTAGGCAATTCAGCCCCTCGAACCTGCCCCGCCATTCAATATGATCATGGCTGATCTCATTTCAGCCTCAACTCCAATTTCCCGCATTCTCCCCATAACCTTTCAACCTGTTACTAATTAAAAATCTGTCTATCTCCTTAAATTTATTCAGCATCCTGGCATCCACTGCACTCTGAGGTAGTGAATTCCACAGATTCATGACCCTTTGAGAAAAGTAATTCCTCCTCATCTCTGATTTAAATCTACCACCCCTTAGCCTAAAACTATGGCCTCTCATTCTGGAATGCCCCACATGGGGAAACAGCCGCTCTATGTCTACTTTGTCTATTCCGTTTAGCATCTTATATACCTCAATTCGATCTCCTCTCACCCTTCTAAACTCTAGCGAGTATAAGCCTAAACTGCTTAATCTCTCATAGGACAAGCCCCGCATCTCTGGAATCAATATAGTGAACCTCATCTGAACTGCCTCCACTGCAACCACATCCTTCCTCAAGTAAGGGGACCAAAACTGTGCACAGTACTCCAGGTGCGGTCTCACCAATGCCTTGTACAGTTGCAACAATACTTCCCTATTTTTATACTCTATTCCTTTCGCAATAAATGCCAAAATTCCATTTACCTTCCTTATTACCTGCTGTCCCTGCATATTGGCTTTCAGCGATTCATGCACGAGGACACCCAGATCCCTCTGCACTGAAGCATTCTGAAGTTTGTGTCCATTTAAATAATAAGCCACCTTTTTATTCTTTCGACCAAAATGGTTAACCTCACATTTATCCACGTTAAACTCCATCTGCCAAATTTTGGCCCATTCACCTAACCTGTCCATATCCATTTGTAAATTTTTTATTTCTTCATTGCAACTTACTTTCCCACCTATTTTAAGTTTGGTGACATCCTGCGGCCAGAGTGGGGTCGCTCAAGGGACCCGTCATTTAAGTTTCACTAATACTTTTTCTCTGCTGGTATTAATTTTCTTGATTTCCTCACTCTTTTTAGCTCCTAGGTTACCATTTATTTCTGGTATGAAACTTGTGTCTTCTACTGTGAAGACAGGCACAAAACATTTGTTCAGTGCCTCTGCCATTTCTTCATTCCCCATGATCATTTCTCCTGTCTCTGATTCTAAGGGGCCATCGTTTACTTTAGCTACTCTCTTCCTCTTTATATACTTATAAAAGCTCTTACAATCTGTTTTTATATTTCTGGCTAGTTTACTGCCATATTCCATTTTTATCAACGTTTTGGTGACCCTCTGCTGGTTTTTAAAACACTTCTAATCCTCAGACTTGCTACTGTTTTTTTTGCAACATTGTAAGCCTCTTCTTTTAATCTAATACTATCCTTAACTTCCTAAGTCAGTACGATGGTCTTTCTTACTGAGGCTTTGTTTTTCAATAGAATATATTTTTGAAGATTTTGAATTGTTTCTTTAAATATTTCCCACTGTTTATTTGCCTCCATACCTTTTAGTCTATTTACCAAACAACCCTCATACCTATGTAATTGGCTTTAAGTTTAAAATTCCTGTTTGTGATTGGAGTATGTCACTTTCAAACTTAACATGGAAATCAATTGTATTAAGATCAGTATTTTCTAGTGAATCTTTTACTGTGACATTACTAATTAATCCTGCTTCATTACACAATACTAGATCTAAGATAGCTTTATCCCTAGTCAGTTCCACAACATATTACTCCAAGAAACTGTCACAAAATCATTCTACAAACTCATCTTCTAGACTACTCTTGCCAATTTGATTGTTCCAGTCTCTATGAAGATTAAAGTCCCCCACAATTATTACATTTCTTTCATTACAAACTCCAATAATTTCTTGTTTAATGCTCTGTCTAATGGTATAACTAAGTTGGAAAGCCTATAAACTACTTCCACCAGTGTTTTCTGACTCTTGCTATTCCTAATTTCCACCCATACTGATTCTACTTCATGGTCTTTTGTGGCTAGATCCTTTCTCACTCATGTCCTTATCTCATCCTTTATTATCAGAGCTACTGCTCCTCCTTTGCCATTCTGTCCGTCTTTCAGAAGTATTGTGTACCCTGAAATATTTCTTTCCCATCCTTGATCATCTTGTAACCATGGGTGGAATTTTCACATCCCACCTGCAGCAGGTTTTGTGGCAGGCAGGAGCAGAGAATCCAGCGGGAGCCAAAACAATCAGAAACCCGCCAGTGTAAAAAAGGTTTGCATTTCTCCTGATGGTGGATTAATGGTGGGTCAGGTATTCCACTGAGCAGTGGCGTGAACACCATTTGCATTTATTACCATCTCATGAGTGTTCATTAATTTAGCTTCTTGCCAGAATCACATGTAATCTTCCAATCTTGCGTCACGCCAGCAGGAAATCAGGCGCCAGTCTGATTCTCATTTTTAAAAAAAGGTGGCGTACACAGGTCTGACCTCACTTTGCTCGCAACTTTGAGGTGAGTGCTACATATATAGCCTACCTTCAATAGCGCTGCGCCAATCTCATTGCAATGACAGTGGAACACCACACTGCTGAGGCTCTAGGGTTGGTCTGTTCCCGGTGCTTGCCTCCATAGTCACAAGGACATCACTGTGCATTGATACTCAGGCAGGGCTGAGCTTTCATCAACCAGCATTTCGGCTGGGGAAGGGATTTGGGGGGTCAATGGCGAAGGAAGACTTTGCAAGGGAGCTTGATGGAAGGCAGAAGAGCAGGAAGACTTTACAGGGAGGAGGAGGAGGAGGAGGGAGAATGATGGGAGGCAAAGGGTAGACATTGGGGTGAGAAGCTGGAGCCTGGCAAGGGTAACTGAAACAATGACAAAGGGGTGAAAGGGATACCACATGTATGAAGGGGAGGGGATGCACGCAGACTTTCGAATAGGAAAGGGGTGGGGAAAGGACTGTGCCACAAGGGAGATGGGTCGCACGTAGACTCATGGGGGGAGGGTAGGATTTGGAAGGGAGACAGTGTATTCTTCAGTCCTGAGAACAATGGGGACCTCATTGAAAGTCAAAGTAATTGGTCTGGGGCTTGCAGTCAGGAGTCAGAGTAGAGACAGTCCTGGGGCTGTGTGAACTTCACAGTTAATGAAAATGGAGACAGTCATGGGGTGCAGTAGCACGCTACAGAATTAATCATTGGGAGAACATACGAACATATGAAATAGGAGCAGTAGTGGGCCATTTAGCCCCTCGAGCCTGCTCTGTCATTTAATAAGATCATGGCTGATCTGTTTGATTTTTGAATTCCACATTCCTATCTACCCCCAATAATCTTCGATTCCCTTGTCTAACAAGAATCTCTCCCCACCTTAAAAGTATTCAATCACTCCGCCTCCACTGCTTTCTGAGGCAGAGTTCCAAAGTCTCTCAACCCTCAAAGAAAAAAATTCTACTTATTTCTGTCCTAAAAGGGCAACCCCTAATTTTAAAACAGTGTCCCCTAGTTCTGGGCTTATACAATAGGAAACATCCTTTCCATGTCCACTTCGTCAATACTGTTCAGGGTCTTATATACTTCAAACAAGTCACCCCTAACTCTTCTAAACTCCAGTAGAAACAAGCCCAGTCTGTCTAACTTTTCCTCAAAAGACAACCCACTCATTCCAGGCATGAATCTAGTAAACCTCCTCTGAACTGTCTCCAATACATTTACATTCTTCCTTAAATAAGGAGACCAAAACTGCACACATTATTTGAGATGTGGCCCTGTATAACTGAAGCATAACATCCTTTTATGTTCAATTCCTCTTGTAATAAAGGATAGAATGGTGCACACCCATTTCAGGGAGGGGCAAGGACTGTGTGCTCAGTAGGAATAGTTCACAGCTTGGTGTGCAAGGCTGGCTGATAGTCGCTGTCCATGAGCTTGACATCTCTGTATTGGGCTGCAGTTCGCATGGTGTTGGTAATGGAGGCTTCTGCAGCCTGCATTTGGGGAACACGGTATGTGAAGCTTTCCAATGATGGGGGAGTTGGGGGAGTTCACCTCTGTAGGTGACAATGCACACAGCCTCCAGATGGGGAGGGTACAGGTCCACATGGGGCATGGGCACTTCAGTAGTGATGGGCTCAGTGGGGAGGGTAGGAATGTCCACCACAACAACTATGGTTCCAGTATTAGTGGGGGAGGGGAGGCTGGAGGATAACAGGAGGAAGCTCTACCTTCACATTGTGAGATTCCAAGTATATTTCTAGGACAGCGAGAGGGAGAAGGTTGAATCTCGTTTCAAAATAGTAGTGCAGAGCCACCAGCTTGTTCTACTGAAATTATGGTGCAGTTATAAATCGCAATCTGAACAGGAGGAGTCTGAGGCTGTGTAGCAGGAGCACACTGCTGGAGTAAAGGGCCCTTTTTGGGGCGCCGTATAACTCGGTGCTGCAGGAGTGAACTGGAGTCTTATTACAGAGGAAAGAGGAAGATCTCCTCACAAAGAAAGTCATTGGAAGCTAAAGTCTCTTATCAGAGCTGTAACAGTAAATATTCAAAAGCCAATTGCTTAATATCACATTCACAGCATATCAGCATTAACGCATCAATGTGAAATTTGGGACTGCAGGCAATTGGTAACGAGGCATAGGTGCAGCATATATGGCATTGCATTAATGGAGGCCAGTCACGTGCTCCCTGGAATTGACATTCCTAATGAGCCAAAGGGCATCCAGTCATTAATCATCAGCAACTTACTGTTTATTAGAATGCCAGGTCAGAGATTGGAGCACTGAGCCAGGTAAAGTAGTGCCTGTCATTCAAACCTTCTCATAGCAATGGGGGATTCAGATGTAACATTTCTGGAATGGCATCTTGGTCACCTCAATGTGGGTGGTAGTGACTCAAAGACAAGGCAGCATCAGCGGCAATACAAGTAGGGCAGAAAGCACTATAGGCCATTACAGTTGTTATAGGTAACAGATTGTGAGCTTCAATATCTGGACCCATTACTTATTAATGTCTTCAATGTTTAATTTCAGAGAGAAGGTAAAAGCAAAAATGGATCCAGGGCTCAATGCTGCCTTTTTGAGGTTCCTAATGCAATGGAGGAAGCGAAGGAGGGAGAGGCGATGCAGAGCGCAGCTCCACCAGGAGGCCCCACATATGTCCAGGCTCAAGGGGAATCAGAGCAAGAACAATGGAGGTGAATTGCCAGGCCAAGAGTACACCGAAGGCGGCTCTCCTATTTACAAGTGCGAGAGAGAATGCCAGGCTGCATTGTCTGCACTTGTCCTGAGCTATGGTAGATCACGTATGCCATATTCTTCGTGAAGACCTGATGCCCTGTGGAGTTGGAGGGTACCCCCACCAGCGGCTTTAAAGGTGACTGCCGCACTCAATTTCTGTGTCTGTGGATTGTTCCAGGGAGCTATATAATGCACGTTTGTGCCAGGGACCCTGGGAATTGCCATGAATCATACATCCTGAGTCACTCTCAGGTGCCTGAGATTTTCGAAGGCTCTGAATGTCTGCAGGGATGGCTGCTTGGGGAAAAGGGCTATCCACTGAAACGCTGGCTGATGACATTGGTGTGTCACCCTCAGTCATTCCAAGGAGAGGTACAACGCTGCTCACAGCTCGACATGTTCCCTAATAGAGCAAACCACTGGGATTTTGAAGATGCACTTCAGATGTTTGGTCCACTCTGGTGGCACCCTACAGTATAATCCTGATAGGGTTTCATGCACCATTGCTGTGTGTTGCGCCCTTCACAACCTAGCACTGCAAGAGGTGATCCCTTGCCAGATGGTATAATGGAGCAAAATGAAGGAGGATGAAGTGGCCCTGGAACCTCAAGAGGGTGATGAGGGTCACTTTGAAGGCGACGACACCATGCAGAAAACAAGATACAAGAGATGTGCCTGTGACACTTTAATCACTGAGAGATTCCAGGAGTAAATTGAAGGGAAGGGGAGATGACCACAGTTCTCCTGGCTTTCAATGCCATTCTCTTTCATCTTAAGGGATTTCCAACCAATTGATTTGAGAGCGAGTCCAGCATTCACACTTGCACCTGGCCTCATGATTCACCAGGCCATGATCTCTGGAAAGGTCTGCAGTGCCCTCTGTATGTGCTCGCTTTGGGAAGTGAGAGTGCACTCAACAAGGAGAGCGATGCGAGAAGTGACTTGAAGCAGTCCTGGCCACATAATTAAGAAACTACAATGGACAATGAGATGAGATGACATGGCTAGGGATCTCCTCCTCCTGTCCATATCTTGAACTTTTTCATTACTGCTTAGGACACACAAGTGCCGCTTGTGCTGCCCTCACACAATGCTCTTCCGTGAGAAAGGAGAGTTAAAGCGCATAAATCGCATGCTTCTAATAAAGATTTTAACACATCTCCCTGACATCACACAAGGGTGCGGAGACTATCTTCAGTGAGGTTGACATTACATGAATGTGAATCTCACAATGGGAGGATGGATAAACCTCAAAATAAGAGGGTTCCAATGTACATAATCACAACGCCTTCAAGCAATTCACATAAACGTTAAATGTATTTATAAAAGTGCAACATTTTTACAGTGATAGCACACCCGCAAGCCAAAAGTGATTTCAAAATTTCTTAATTTTCCTAATCCTTTCACTATGCCTGGGTACAGCCGTGACATCCGCAGCAGAAGTGGAGGCAGCTTGCTGACTGCTAAGTCCTGATATCTGTGATGACCTTGGCAGATGTCCTCTGGTGGTCCGAGGCCTGGAGGGCCCCAGCCTTATAAGGGTCTGTTGCTCAGGAGCAAATGCACCCTCCTTGGCCTGAGCAGCTGGTGTGTCCCGAGAGGAGGCCCCCAGGATGTCTGGCTGATGTTCATCCTCCCTGTGGGTGCCCAAGGGCCCTGCCCTGACTTCTTGAGGAGAAGGTGCACCTGGAGGAGGGTCAAGGTGCTTCGTCCCTCTGTTGCCTACATCTTGATGGTTCCCACCAGGGTGTGTAGCCATGGAGTCCAGGGCCGAGCACAAATCCAGCAAAACCTGCTGGACCACAGTGTCCATGGTGGTCGTCAACCTGTCCATGGTGACCTCGAGGTGCTGGCACATCGGAGTCACGACATCAGAGAAGAAGCGGACGGTCTCCTCCATCCTTCACTCTAGTTTGCTGAATGACTGCCAAGTCTCTGCCTGATGTTCCACTGCCAGTTGTTGTATCTCCAGCATGGAGTTGGCGACCGCTCACAGGGACTCATTGTCTGACTCAGACTGAGTGGGTGGCTGGTCTCAAGCAGCCCTCCAAGTGCCCGAGACCTGAGCTGTCCCTGCCTCGACTGCTGCGGCCATGTGTCAGTGAGGCGTTCTCCATTAGATGATCCCGAGCCTAATCTAGAGCTGTGCCCCACTGAGATGTGTGTGTCTGCACTGGTGGAGGGTGCGGGTGACTGCTGTGACGGTTCTTACTCAGCTTCCTCTTCGGATGTGGTCCAGGGGTTGGGTCTTCTGGTGGGCACCTTGTGGGCCTCGATCTGCTGGTGCCCACAAGATAGAGAACAGAGTTTTAGTTGATGAGCATGAGGAATAAAAGTTGGCATGTCACTCACTGTGATTGCTAAGATATCATGAACTGATGGAGGTGTGATCCATACTGGGATGCTGCGACGATCTGATCTCCCCTTCCCCACAGAAGCGATCCCTGTCCTCCCCAGCGATCTTGGCGGCAACCTCCTCTAATTCCGTGAGGGTTACAATGTCGGCTGTCCCTAGCCTGATCTGGGATATTTCCCTTTTGTCGTGGGCAAGCTTGCCCTGGATAAAGACAAAAGAAAAGCACGTGGTGAGATGAGATGGAGCAGAGTTTGGGACAAGATGCATGGCCCGTGTGTGTGGTGAGCCCTCCCTCCCTAGAGGAGGTTGAAGTTGGAGTATGCGTAACATGATAGTTGAGATGGTTGTGATGTGAAAGTTTCCGTGTTCCCCACAATGGTTGTGTGAGACCCCTGAAGAGAATAGCCCTTTGAGTACACGATGCCATCATGAGAGTTTGATATTGGAGGGAGCTGAAGGATGACTTACCCTGACAGATTGGATGAGATCATTCATCCTCTTCCGGCACTGGATGGTGTTTTGGGTGCGCTGGGCAGCTGCACTGACATCCTTTGGGATGGCATGCCCAGCCGGAGAGGTGAGGCGAGGCTGGTGCCGTCCCTGAGGTGAAGCACATCCCTATGTGCCCGCACTCCTCTTATCAAGGCCTGGAGGGCGTCATGGCTGAAGCAGGGTGCTGCCTTCTTCTTTTGGCTTGCAGACTTTTTCCTTTGGGTTGCAGACATTTCGAACAGTCTCCTGGAGACAGCTGGGCTAGTGAGAGTGAGATGTGTATGATCCAGTGGCGTTTAAATAGGGCGCCCAGACCTTCGACTTTGACAGGTAACGGTGGGCTGGACGAATCAGCTCCCGAATCAGCAGATAATTTGGTGAGATGCTCGCCTGTACTAATGAAGATCCAAGTGCGGAATAAGGCACTATTTCCCCCATTCCGAGAAGCAGGATATGGGCCGCGGAACCTGCCTGCCACTGCACTTAGTTTCAAAAAGAGAAAATTGTGCCCCATGTCTCTGTAATGGCGATTAATTTTATTTCATTATTCATTCATTGGATGTGCGCATCGCTGGCTAGGCCAGCATTTATTGCCCATCAGAGGGCATTTAAAAATCAGCTACATTGTTGTGGGTCTGGAGTCACATGTATGCCAGACCAGGTAAGGAAGGCAGATTTCCTTCTCTAAAGGACATTAGTGAACCAGATGGGTTTTATGACAATTGGCAACAGTGTCTTGGTCATCACCAGACTTCTAGTTCCATATTTTTATTGCATTTAAATTTCACCATCTGCCGTGGTGAGATTCGAACACGGGTCCCCAGAGCATTTCTCTGTGTCTCTGGAATACTAGTCCAGTGACAAGACCACCTCCTTTAAATCCAAATCATTTACCTCTATTTGTACCACTAGTTAATCCATCTTATTGCAGATGCTTCATGCATTCAAATAAAAAACCTTCATTTTCACTTTTTTACATCTATTCCCTGCATTGTCCTTATTTGTCAATGTACAATTTTTTTTAAACCCTCTGTCCTTTCCTGTCCCACTCTGCTTGTCTTTACCCACATTGCAACACTGTTCTGATAACTTGACCTTTCCCGTTGGATTCCTAAAACTCCCTCCATCCTGACTCTCCCCTCCCTTCTGTTAGTTTAAAGCATCACCACAGCCATAGTTTACGATTGGGCAGGACACTGGTCCCAGCCCTGTCAAGTGCAGCCCATCTCAATGGGATAGTTCGCTCTTCCCCGAGTGATGCCAGTGCCCCATGAATCGAAAGCCCTTCTTCCCACACCACGCTTTGAGTAATGCATTTAATTCTCTAATCTGCTTCACCCTATGCCAACTGTGGCTCAGATAACAATCCAGAGATGGTTACCTTTGATGTTCTGCGTTTTAATTTGGTCCCTAACTCCTCATATTTTCTGAGCAGAACATCTTTCTTGGTTCTACTTATGTCGCTTGTTCCCACATGGACCATGTCAACTGGATTCTCCCCCTCCCACTCCAAGTTCCTCTCCAGCGCGAGGAGATGTCCTGGCACCGAGCAGGCAACATAATCTTAGGTGCTCCCAGTTGCAGTTGCAGAGAACCGTAACTATTCCTCTGACTATACCATCTCCTATCATGACCACATTCCTCTTCACACCACCTACAAGAATGGCATCCTTCACCATGGTGCCATGGCCAGTCCACTCATCTACCTTGCAGTCCTCCTCCTCATCCACACAGGTAGCACACAAGCACCTCATACCTGCTGGACAAAGTCAGGGGCTGAAGCTGCTCCATCACTACATGCTGGTTCAGTCACACCCTCCTGTACCTGACCACTGACCAACTCCAAGGTTCTGCCTAACCTAAGAGGTGTGACTGCCTCTTGGACCGAATTGTCCAAGTAACTCTCCCTCTCGCTGATGCCCTGCAATGTCCGCAACTCAGACTCCAGCTCAGCAACTCTGAACCAAAGTTGTCTAAGCTGCAGACACTTACTGCAGTTATGGTTGTCAAGGATTACAGCACATTCCACAAATTCCCACATGCTGCAGTCATGGCACACTGCCAGCGCTGTCATTCCTGTCCAACCTTATTTATTTAGTTTGTCAATTAGTTAATAATTTACACAAATAAAGTAACAGAAAGTTGCACTCGCCTAGCTTGTAGAGAAGGAAGAAAACTCACCAACCACTGGAGGCTGAAACATAAAGTAGAAAAAGAAGCACCTGTTTGCTCCTTCTGCACTGAATTTCCACCTGAACCAAATTCCCAACTCTGTCTACGTCTCTCTCTGGCGTAGTCTCCTCTCTGTGGTCCCGTACTCAGTTAAGCAGCATCCCTTTTAGAGCTGCTGGCTCACCCAGATCTCTGACTTAAAGCCAAGCAGCTGGTCAGCCTGACTCCTTCTGCCCATTTTCTTTTGCACAACAACCTTTTTCATTGAATCATAGGATCTTACAGCACAGGAGGTCATCACTCAGCCCATCGTACCTGTGCTGGTTCTTTGTAAAAGCTATCCAATTAGTCCCACTCCCCTGCTCTTTCCCCATCCCAACATTTTTTTCCTTTCAAGTACATATCCAATTCCTGTCTAAAAGTTAGTATTGAATCTGCTTCCACCACCCTGTTCTAATGAAAGGGGTTCAACTCTCAACATTTGGCAAGCCCAAAGATCCCCGTAGGTAAGCACTGTCCCAGTTTGCTGTAATGGAAAATTGGGCCTTTAGCATCTGCTTGAAATTGCCTCACAAAAACATAATTAAGATTGGTAGCCTATCAGCATTGAACATACATTCTAGTGATCCATTACATGTAAATGCTAATAGAGGTCATCATCATGCAGCAGATACTTCATGATAGAACTTACCCAATGAAATGTTTCTTCAGGCTACTAAATATGAACTATATTAACAAAGCAGATGTCTGTTAACGTTCAAATAAATACCCTGGCAAGTAAGATTGCAGTTTAGAAAGCTAATAAATTATGTTTGAATTGAGTCTATTAATTTGAAGCTGGCTGCTAAAAGAATTCTTGAGAATGAAATGAAAGTTCAAAAACTTACGTTCTGCCAAAATAGCTGAATAGAGTTACAATCCCGTGGGGAAACCATAAACCAAAATAATCAAACTTACTGAATGACTCCCAAATGAAGATCAATAAGATCCCACTTTTTGTAACTTTTACTTTAACATAAATCAGACCCAAGCAAATTACGAATGAATTAACAGACAAATGATACTTCAAATAAAAAGGTGAATTTCACTTTAAATGGTTGATACAACAAAGATACATCTTATACAACCACAAGCACCCACATCATTTCCTGTACAAATGTGCCACCATGTGCAATCCCATAGTCCATTCAACTCAGCCTCTGGTATATAGGATCTCTCGCTTTCACACTCAATTGAGTCGGCCTCGAGTTTTTACGTTCACTAATAGCTGTACTCCATCCAAGGCTCCTGGATACGATTAATACTGACAAGGCGGACATCTACGAATCCTCTCTCATTCAGGTCACTTCAGATCTGATGGTGTAGCTTTCTAGAGTTCCTCTTCAACCGACCAACCAATACCTGGTTCACAATCTGATCCTCTGAAACAAACTTTCAGCTCTTTCACATGCTGGAGCTATCCGCATCGTTTTTAGGATTCAGTCCCTTTTTAGCTCAGTTCTACATCACTTCCGCAAGAGCTACTGGAATATTTTCCTTCTTACTGCCAAACAGAAAACTGGCCTTTTTGTAGAGGGCTGAGCTTTTTCCTAAACACACTAAGAGTTTAATAACTGTGTCCTGCTGCAGTACTTCTTTGTGTCTGCATCGGTGTGCTGATCGCCTTCTGTCTCCAGGCCTCCTTTATGTCTCCAGCTTTGTGTATGCCAGCCACATAGCTTCTGGTCTTAGTTTCCTTCCTGTTGGTAATGCTTCCAGGTCAAGGGTTACCAGGTCACACGGACCAGTATTTCTTATCCAAGAAAATTTACAACTGATCCTTTTAAAACTCTTAAAAGCCCTTAACAACAAATGCCATAGACATTTTACAGAAATTACAAATTTTCCTTGCTGTATTGCTTCTGGGCCAAAGGTCATCACAGATCTGAAGTTGTTGAAAACTTTTTATACAACTAGAAGTTTGTGCATGGGCTGTCTGACACTTTTGCTTGTTTTATTTACTTAGATAAGTGCAGTCTACCTACCCTCAGTGAGGCCACAATAGATGAGGGAGGACGGATGGAGTTAGCCAGGAGGAGCAGATAAATTAGCAAACCCCCAATTTTCTTCATGTGAACTGTAGCTCTTGTTGGACGAGTATTACTAGGATCTGCTTCACAGATGTTCACATCAAATGATCACACCACCTCTACTGCCAGAAGAAAATGGTGCATCACCCAAGGGAGACAATAGCATGGGTGTGTTTCCATTCTCAGCCGAAGACAATTTCTTAATTTCTATAAACATACATATCAAACATATTATATAGTATAGTGTATACTTCCTATACTTTTCTAAGTATGATAGGTATACTGGTCATTCTTCCATAGCATTACACATCGGAAGTCAAACCAACTGTGATCTTCAATAATTGGAGCCAAGAGGAGGAGGAAGTCAATTCCATTTTAAAACAATTGGCCTCAATATTAACCCATTGTAGTAATTATGGTTTTATTTAGTGTAATGTACCTTTAAGAATAATACTTATTAGGAGAGATCACATGATCTGTGGTAACCAATATGAGAGTAGTGTGGGCTACCTCAGCAGTCAGTGTAGAGATAGAGTTGGAGTTGAAATCACACGTATGGTTGCTGCTGAGTGTATTGTAAATAAACTTAATGTTCCCACCCAAGAAGTGTCTGCAGATCAACTCTATCATTAATAGCACAACTCGGCCATCCTACAACACCCATATAACAGGGAGGTGAGGGTTGGTGGGATTGGTCCAGTGGTGGAGGGATGGGCTTAAACAAGCAAATACACAAAACATGACCTTTAGCTGCATGCATGCGACTGTTGCCTTTTTAACTGTACCATGGTCAGGTGCAATACTTCATTAACATCCTTGAGTTGTGCTCCAACCATACAATTGGGAAAATAATTTAAAATTTACTGCTGCTGCACAGGTTCCCCAGGGGTTGGGAACATTGCAGCAAAAAGAAGGGAGGAGCTGCCAGTTCCATAATGTCTTTCTCAGCATTTCTTGTGGATCAGGAGTGCTACCCCTAGCCTCTCATGGAAGTCTTTGGCTTCCCCACTGCCAATCACAGCCTTTCTCCACCTCTCCTGATTACCAATCTGTCTTCCCTCCTCCATACCTGCTGCATTTCTCCCTGTGATGGCTGTCTTTCCTCCCTCCTGATTGCCAAGACACATACCCAGTTACAGCCTCCTGCCTTTTATTTTTCATCTTGGCTGCCATCTAGGCTGTCAATTTGGCTGACTGTTGGGTGGGAAATGAATCAAATTAATGATAATGAGATTCTGCCATTAAGATCAACAGGACCTCCATGTTTCCAGCTTTACTGGGTTCTTCAGCCATTTTCAGCCTAACTTAGACTCCTGGAAATACTGGGGCCATATAGTCTGCTCCTATTTTTATATTTCCATGTAAAATTGTCAGACTGTAATCACACCCATCTGTCACTGGGAGATGGAAAGAGGGATTAGATAAGGGAGGAAGGAAAGTGAAGCAGGAGGGAAAAACGAGGGAAGGGGGTTTGAGAAGGGAGACAGGAGGAAAGAAGGAGAAGAGAGGGAAATAAAGAGTAAGAAGAAGGGAGGAGAGAGGCAGACAGAAGAATAGCTGGAAAGCAGGAAGAGGAGGGGATAGCGGAAGGGGAAATGGGGTTGGGGAGGAGTGGGGACAAGGGGGTATGAGGTAGAGAGAGGGAAGAAATAAGGAGAAAGGGGGAGGAAGTTGTAGAGGGGAGCATAGAAGGAATGAGTGAAAGAAGGTTAGGAGGGAAAGGGGAGATGGAGGTATGAAATGAGAAGTGTGAAGGAGGGAAAAGAAAAATGAGGGATAGAGAGGAGGTTGGAGGACTGAGGAGGAAATGTGGAAGAGAAGGAAAAGGGGGAGGGCAAGGGAGGATGAGAGCAGAGGAGAGGACTGGAGCATAAAGGTTGAATGGGCACTTCAAAGGAAAAAAGGTACAGTGCAGGATCATTAGAATACTATCAGGCCACCTCCCTCCCATTTTCCCATTACTCCTCCACTTCTTACCCCTTCTGCATAATCCTAATCTCTTCCTTCCTTTCCCTCCTCTTCCCTTCCATCACTCCCATGCTGATTCTGAACTAATCCATCATTGCAAAACATTGTGTTACTACTAAAGTCAGAGACAGAGATAGAGAAACACCAACTGAGAGGCAGAGCATGAGAAAGCAAGGTAGGGAGAGTGGCGTAATCTAAACTTTCATTTCCCGAGGAACATGGCTGTTTTGTGTGCATACAAAACAGTGCAAATTGTGACTGGCTCTTATAGCTGAAGATCTGTTGTAAGCAAATACATATTAGCTCATTGGCTTACTACTCAACATGATGACAATACATGACATGTTTTTCAAATCAAATTTTTGAGTGGCACTTTTGCAATGCAGCAAAAACCCAAATTTCTTATATGGCCGTTGTGTACATGTATTTTCCCTACTGTATAACTCAATTTATATATTTTGAAATCAATGCAGAATTCCTTCCTGAGCATCTTTATGCGTCTGTTAATGCATTGAGCAGGTGGCCTCATGCTGTTCAAAGCGACAAGGTCGTCCAGCTGCTTGATGAGATTTATTTTTAATCATGTGAGCGTCTGTGTCGCCTTCACCCTTACTCTGGTGATATATCTGGGACATTATTCAAGTCATCCAGGTTTAGCTCCCAAGACAAGATGGGCCTGTTCCTTGCCAGAGTGGAGAGCAATCTGCATAATTTACCAAATTGCATCTGGTTTTATTCCAATAAGGAAGTCAGCAGTATAAACATTTTCATAAAATGTCAGATATCTTGGATGGTGTTCAGATCAAAGCAGACAAAAAATAAAAACAGAAAGTGCTGAAACCAGAGGTCCCACCCACAGCAAGAACCAATAGCATTATGTCGTTGACATCACCGTTGTTGGCTGTCCCTCAATTCAAGGATGATGTCTACTCAGGGTTTTCATGGGATGAACAGGCCAATTGTTGACCTACAGATTTTTGGGCATATGGTGCAGGGTGTCCCATGAGGTAGTGGGATCTGGAGTACAGGATTTGCTTCCTTTTCTGTCTTTCTCTGCTGCCATCATGCCTCATCATTAAGATATTGGAACTTGAGTGTGATGCTACTTGATGGATAAGTTGTCACCTTTGAGCAATTGGTAGAAAGCTTCTCACAGTCACTTAGGTCTGCCGCTGTGCTTCATGAAGAGCTTTACAGTGTCTTTGAAGCGTTTTCTTTGTCCTGCCCTAGAATGTTGACCATTTGAGATTTGAGAGAACAGCGCCTGGCAGGGGGGATGGCTTTCAACCACCAGGACACAGTATTCAGTCTATCCAAGTTGATTTTGCAGATGCTTTACCTAAATTTGCCTTGTGTACCTGGCTTCAAGGTCCACATTTGTTTGTGGTCATCCATTGAATCCAGAGGATGTGGCAGAGGCATTGCAGAAACAGAATTAACGTTTTGAGTCCGTACGCTCTGAAGAAGGGTTATACGGACTCAAAAGGTTAACTCTATTTCCCTCTCCACAGATGCTGTAAGACCTGCTGAGTTTTTCCAGCATTTTCCATTTTTGTTCTATTAACAGACATGTGGGCCTAACCATGATGCAACATCTGGAAAAACTCAGCAGGTCTGGCAGCATCTGCGGAGAGGAACATAGTTAACATTTCGAGTCCGTATGACTCTTCAACAGAACTAAGTAAAAATAGAAAAGAGGTGAAATATAAGCTGGTTTAAGGGGGGGTGGGACAGGTAGATCTGGATATAGGGCCAGTGATAGGTGGACATAGCCAAAAGATGTCATAGACAAAAGGACAAAGAGGTGTTGAAGGTAGTGATATTATCTAAGGAATGCACTAATTAAGGGTAGAAAGCAGGACAAGCAAGGTACAGATAGCCCTAGTGGGGGTGGGGTGGGGTGAAGGGAAGGGATCGAAATAGGCTAAAAGGTAGAGATAAAACAATGGATGGAAATACATTTAAAAATAATGGAAATAGATGGGAAAAGAAAAATCTATATAAATTATTAGAAAAAGGGGGGGATCGGAAAGGGGGTGGGGATGGAGGAGATAGTTCATGATCTAAAATTGTTGAACTCAATAACTTTGAGTTAACAGGCACCTGCCTGTTTACTTTCATTGACTGGTGTACAAGGACATCCAGATCCCTTTGTATATCCACACTTCCCAATATAGCACCATTTAAATAACACTCTGCCTGTTTTTAACACTGAAGCGTATAACTTCACATTTATCCACGTTATACTGTCTGCAATGCATTTGCCCACACACACTTGTCTAAATTGCCCTGAAGCCTCCTTGCATCCTCCTCACAACCCCGCCCAGTTTTGTGTCATCAGCAAACTTGGAAATATTGCACTTGGTTTCCTCATCCAAGTCATTTATATACATCGTGATTAGCTGGGGCCCAAGCACTGATTCCTGCAATACACCACTAGTCACTGCCTGTCATCCGGAAAAAGACCCATTTATTCCCACTCTCTGTTTCCGGTCTGTCTACCAATTCTCAATCCATGCCAGTATATTACCCCCGATCCCATGTGCTTTAATTTTGCCCACTAGCCTCTTATGTGGGACCTTATCAAAAGCCTTCTTGAAATCCAAATACACCACATCCACTGGTCCTTCCTTATCTATTCTACGAGTTACATCCTCAAAAAACTCCAGTAGATTAAGCATGATTTCCCTTTCATAAACCCATGCTGATGTTGTCTACTCCCATTAATGCTTTCCAAGTTTTCCAAGTGTTCTGTTACCACATCTTTTATAATAGACTCTAGCATTTTCCCCACTACTGATGTTAGGCTAACTGGTCTGTAATTCTGTTTTTTCTCTCCCTCCTTTTTTAAATAGTGGGGTCACATTTGCCACCCTCCAATCTGTAGGAACTGCTCCCAGAGTCTACAGAATTTTGGATGATGACCATCAATGCATCCAATATTTCCAAGGCCACTTCCTTTAGTACTCTGGGATGTAGATTATCAGGCCTTGGGGATTTTTCAGCCTTTAACCCCATTAATTTCTCTGGCACAATTTTTTTACTAATATTGATTTTCTTCAATTCCTCCCTCTCACTAGACCTCTGGTTCCCTAACACTTCTGGGAAATTATTTGTGTCCCCTTTTGTGAAGACAGAACCAAAATACGTGTTCAATTCTTTTGCCATTTCTTTGTTCCCCATTATAATTTCCCCCGTTTTTGACTGTAGGGGATCTACATTTGTCTTCGTTAATCTTTTTCTCTTCATATATTTATAGAAGCTTTTACACTCAGTTTTTATGTTCCCTACAAGTTTACTCACATACTCCATTTTCCCCTTCTTAATCAATCTTTTTGTCCACTTTTGCTGAATTCTAAACTGCACCCAATCCTCAGGCTTGCTGCTTTTCCGGACAATTTTATATGTCTCCTCTTTGGATCTAATACTATCCCTAATTTATTTTGTCATGGTTGAGCCACCTTTCCTGTTATATTTTTGTGTCAGATAGGCTTGCCATTTTAACACTCCACCCTGTTCTCTTGCCAACATGTCTGTCCTTGGCTTGCTGCATTGTTCCAGTGAAGCCCAACGCAAACTGGAGGAACAGCACCTCATCTTCCGACTAGGCACTTTACAGCCCTCAGGGCTGAATATTGAATTCAACAACTTTAGATCTTAAACTCCCCCTCCCCCCATCCCCACCCCGTTTCTTTCCCACCCCCCCGCTTTTTTTTCAATAATTTATATAGATTCTTCTTTCCCCACCTATTTCCATTATTTTTAAATCTAAAACTAAAACCTTTAGTCTTTCCACCCCACCCCCACTAGAGCTGTACTTTGAATATCCTGTCTTCCATTCTTAATTAGCACTTTTCTCAGACAAATACCACCACCTTCAACACCTCTTTGACCCTTTTGTCTGTGACATCTTTTGATTATCTGCTCATCTCCACAATCACCACACCACACCCTCAATGTGTCTCTCCCCCCCCCACACCACCTCTCCCACCACCCCCCCCCCACCCACCTTAAACCAATTTATATTTCTCCCTTCTTCTAACTATGCTCCAGTTCTGCCGAAGGGCCATGAAGGCTCGAAACGTTAACTGATTTCTTCTCCGCCGATGCTGCCAGACTTGCTGAGTTTTTCCAGGTAATTCTGTTTTTGTTTTAGGTATGAATAATTGTTGTAATTCATGCACAAGTTCCTTAAATATCAGCCATTCCCTTTCAACTGTGTTTGGTTTATTGTGTCACATAGCAACAGGATCTGTTGGTGAACTTTGCAAGACCCCTGGCATCACAGGTTTCCTTTTCCTACTTTTACTATTCCTCCTCAGCTAATTAAAGTGCTGGTGAGCATTGAATCCAAATCTACACAGTGAGTGAAGTATCTAAAGCCCCTGAAACCCTTTGGGAGTTACGTCACGTTTCCATCAGTTCCAGGAACTTATTGGTTTATCTGCCTTTTCATTCATGTATGGTAAATACTTAGATTGCAAACATATTAGTGTGGTAAGTGATGGCCAACACTTGAGAACCCTTCCAGATGGTAGAAGTGCAGGGCTCCTTTTCACTCCTGGCTCTCATCCACATGAAACATGATAAAATACTTGATGCTGACAAACAATATGACAATTCTCAATTGTGGACATAAGGTTGTGATGTGTGATAGATAACCTTCTGTATTTGCCTGGCAGGACCAAAGTCAAGGAGCTGTAATGTTACTGAGAGCCACTGTCAGTAAGCCACTGACAGAGACTTTCTGTCCTGAAACCTGTCTCCCATTCTGACTGCAATAAATCAACTGATGACTTCCTCTGTGAATCGAAGTTTATGCTGGCAAATGTTTTGAGATCTGTACATGAGCATCAGCATAAGAATGTATCCATAGTATGCAGCTAACCTGCAATCTCACTTCTCCCTTCACACTTCCTCTGATTCATGAAATCTTCCTTCAGAAACTGCCAATAATCAGGTATACCTAGAAGGTAAAGGCTGCCTAATAGTTATAGACACAGGCAAAAGAACAAACTTTAGGTAGTTATTGGGAAATCCACAAATAATAAAGAACTTCCCTATCTAATTAAGAGAACATATTTCTTCAGCAAAGAACAATTTAATCAGGCACTCAGCTCATCAGCTCTGCTGTAATCTCTTAATTGCCTCACCTAGAGACCTCCCCATTTCCATTAAATTGTAGGGTATAAGGCAGAGGTTCCCAAGCTGTGGGTCATGACTCCCGGTGGGGTTCAGAGGTCACATGCAGAGTCGCAAACTGCCCCTCTTTTGAGCAGCAATGGTGACTGTGGAGAGGATATGACTCAGTCTAGAGTCTCTAGTTGAATAGCACTGGACCCACTAAGTTGATGCTGCCAACTAACAAGGGGTGGATGGTGAGCTCAAAGTGCTCTTTAACTTCAGAAAACATTTTTAGTGGCCACTTAGAGTGGGCCTGGGGTGTTTGCAAGCTGACTTGGCGCAGATAGAGGCCAATGGAAATTGGCTGTGTCCAGAGCGTGAGGAAAAACCCAGAGGTCATGCGACAGAGCTGGAAAGATGAGTGGCAGCTTCGACTTTACTGAGTTTCTGCTCGTCAGTCTTGCTGTATAGGCCCCTTACCCCAGCATACTGACTGTTTCACAGGCACCTGCAATTAGACCAAAAGGGGGGCTGATGAAGGGGACTGATGAGTGGGGTGGGGGAAGGGTGTTGGGAAAAGGGACTGCTAAGTGAGTGATTGTGTGGTAGGAGGTGGATTGGAAAGAGGTGTGTGCCTGTGTTGGGTGGAAGTGGGTTGGGAAGAGGGGTTTGTATGTGTGTGGTCGAGGGGGCGGGGGTTGGGAAGAGGGGCATGTGCGTATGTGCGTGGCTGCGTGTGGTGGGGGAGAGGGGTTGATTATAATGTGTGTGGGGGAATGGCATTGAAGGGCCTCCTTGAGTCTTCTATTATCATGAAATATGGAGAGCTTGGCTGAAACCTACATGAGTACATAAAATAACAAATATATATTTAAAATGCATTAAAATATCAGATTTTCATATTTATATGATCTATAATATGTTAACTTTAATAATTATATACCAAATGTTACTATGCTGTTTTATTTTTGCTAGTGTTTGGGCTCATGATAATTTTCAAGTGTTAAAATGGGGTCACTTTAGAAAATAGTTTGGGAAGCACTCATACAAGGAGTCTTGCATACATTAACTGCACGATGTGCATCTGCCTTTAATTGCAAAGTAATTTTTCTATTTGGTGCGGAGGTGGACACATTTCTTGACAACCAATAATGCAAAGCCTTACATCTTTTGTGCAACAGGAGAACCTGGCATCATGTTGCTTGTTTCACTGCGTCACTGACATTTGTCACACGATTATCCTTCCCAAGCACCACAGCAGATATTTTCCCTCAAGGACAAGGAAAATGAGTTAAAGAGCATGCACAGGGTGAAATATGCAGTACAAGTGAGGAGGAGAAAGTACTGGTGACAGAGACAGTCCAAGATAGCTCTCACCAGAGGGTACTGAACTCTTACAGCTCTGCTGAACAGGAGAGATATGGTCCTTTAGATTGTGGACTTCTCAAAGAAAATGAGACGCATAAGTAATGACGTGAGGTATTGAAAAGGTCTTGTGATTGACAGTGTGGGAAGTGATGGAGGAATGATGATTCGTCTGAATGATGGAGGTGGGAGGAAAGGGACTGTGAGCAAGTGCAGATGGGGAGGAGGTGTGCTGACCTTTGCTAATCTAATGATGCAGCTGAAACTCTTGCAACACTGGAACCAGGTCCCCACAGTCTTTCTCCTGGTGCTTTCTGTCACCTTCAACCAGGTTTTCCTGACAACACTGTTTAGTTCTCGCTTGCCACTTTGTAAGAACAGTACTTCCTTCAGGATCCTCACTGTTGCAAGCATCATCTCCAGGGAGGTGTCAGGGAACATGGCAGCAACCTTATCCACCTTTGCAGCCATCTTCTAGAAGGAGAAATTTAATTGCCTGAAGCCTGGTTTATGTTGAATGATTGCAACCTCCCTTTAAAAGGTGTATTTACTCTGTAAATAGTGGTCAGTGATTGCCAGTGGAAATTGTGCATGGCAGTTGGGTGAGTGGCCTATTGTCAACCCGATGGGCTGACCTGCCACCAATCAAATGTAATTAAGGCCCAGCACTTAAAATCAGCCAGGCCTTGGCAGCTTTCACACTTCCAGGTGCACTAGTTTTTTCCGTTCTCAAGGCATCAATTTCCACCACCCCCTTCAGCCATCAGACCAGAGTTAAAAGCAAGGCCTTGGTTTCTTCCTTATCTCGGGCCTGGTGAAAACATCAAATCAGTCGGTTTTCATTTGTATGAAATAATCAAAGATAAGTTATTGCAGAGATAGGGTATTGGGCAAGTCCTGATTAGTGAAACAGCACTCTGGGTGTAACTACACCACATGGACTGCAACAGTTCAAGAAGGCAGCTCACCACCACCTTCTCAAAGGTGACTAAGGATGTGCAATAAATGCTGGCCCAGCCAGTGAAGTCCACATCCCGTGAATGAATAAAAAAACTGTGGAAAACAGTCTTTATTTTGCTGTGTATTATGCGAGTTCCCCTCAAATGAAAAATAAACAGAATTCTGAATGATAATGAATTTAAATACAACAAATAATACATCTGATATGAGTTATAATATTTTCAAGCCTGTGCCTAACCTTTGAAATTTGTCTTCTGACCAGGCAAAAACCATGAAATTTGATTTTGTTTAAAAAAAATCTCATTAAAAAGTAACAGCTTTATCATTCATTCTTAGCACGTTTAATAATATGTAAATACATTTTTAAAACTAAATTTTTTGAAACCAGCTGAAGTAGTTTTTAAAAAATCAACCATATCTTATTAAAAAATCTTTTGATGTCTTGGCTATCTCTAGGCCATTCCAATTGACTGTTTTGTAATAATATGTATGAATTTCCCAATAGTATACAACAGTTTATTAATATGTCAGCTAGTTTTACTTCGCACTCTAAACATTGGACTGTATTAATGTAAGAACAGCCGAAATAGGAGCAGGAATAGACCATGTGGGCCCTCAAGTCTGCTCCACCATTTAATACAATCACGGCTGATCTTCTGCCTCAACTCCACTTTTCGACCTGTTCCCATATCTCTTGATTCTCTTAGAGATGAAGGGCCAAATTTTCATGGAGTTAGAAGGATTCCAGACCATTAAAAATGGCGAGCAGCGCCCAGTTCCAGGATTCCTGCTCCCCCCAATTTTCACCGACATGTGATAAGGCTGTGGGCAGTGAGCCCACATCCTGCACTCCTGACCTGGCTGGCTACATTGCTGGGGTAGGCATCTCCTAGCTCCCCACAATTTCCGTGGAATTGGGTCAACTTCTGGATGATTTGTGGTTCATGGTTTCTCAGTGAGAGTTGTGAATCATAGTCTGGATTCAGGAACTTTTTGAAAGTTAAGTTCAAAAGACCTTACCCATGCTCCCTAGGTTCCTCCTGTGCCACCCATGCCCCCTTCATTCCAACTCACACTAATTTATGCCCCCATTGAACCTGCTTCCACCAATCTCTCAGGAAGTTTGTTCCAGACTCCAACCACCATCTGGGTGAAGGAGTTTTTCCTCATCACTTTTACTCCCTTTGCCAATTATTTTGAATCTGTGCCCTCTAGTTCTTGCTGCTCCCTTGAGTTGAAACAGTTTCTCATTATTTACCTTGCCCATACCCCTCGGGATATTGAACACCTCCATCAAGACTCCTCTCAGCCTTCTTTTCTCCAAGGAAAAGAGTCCTAACCTCTCCAATCTATCCTCAGAGCTACAGTTTTTTATTCTTGGAATAAATCTTGTGAATCTCCTCTCTACTCTCTCCAATGCCTTCACATCCTTCCTCAAGTACGGCGCCCAGAACTGGATGCAGTACTCCAGATGAAACCTAACTGGTATCTTATACAAGTTCAACATGACATCCTTACTCATGTACTCAATGCCCTTACTAATAAAACAGGCCCTGCCATCTTCAATGCCTTATGTACATATATACCAGGGCCAGAATTTTACGTCTCGCAGGTGGGTGCATGACCAACCCAAACGGACATGAAATAGCACAAGATGACGTCTCATTATGCACGCGCGCAATCTTCAAGTTGGCGGGTGCACACAGGTGTCAGAGCTGCGCCCGCCAACAATTAAAGGGCCACTTAAGGCCATTAAAAAGGCAACTGATCTCATTTTACATTGCCCATGTGATTTTGCGCTTGTTGCACGGGCAGGCGGACATCCCACTGATAACAAACCCTCATCCAAGGGAGGGATAAAAAGAGTCTGCAGGATTGTCATTGCTAGTAGTGAGGAGTTTAGGAAAGTGTTTGCTGTTGGTTGCTTATTTGAACTTGACAGCTTCATCTCTGTTCTGAGCTTCAGTCTTACCATTTCTAGGCTTCGTTTCAGGACTCTAGTATCTCCAAGGCCCCTGGAGGATTTTGACCACGTGGACCCTCCCAGGCACCAGACAGCCTCTGTTATCCTGGTAATGAGGATCGTGCTGCCACTGGTGGCACCTCCTCTGAGGAGGAACAGAGGGGCAGAAGGGAGAGGAGACCAGGTGTCCCTATGCAGCTTCTGGGGGAGCGACCTGTTGGAGGAGGGGCGCAGGCACAAGGGGCACAGCGCCAGCATGTAGTCCAAGGCGGAAGAGGTCGCAGAAGACACCACTATCCTACTGCCAGGGTTTACAGGCAGTGATGAAGCTACCTCAGCGATGTCCAGGCTGCAATGCCAAAGGAGGCTCTGCCTCTCCAAGGAGTCTGTGACATCCATTTGTCAGATGATTGGGCCAGAGATTGCCTCCAACTGTGTTGGTGGACACCACAAGCCAGGGGCTCTGAAGGTCACAATGGCCTTCAACGTCTATGTCTCCAGCTCTTTCCAGGGGTCAGTGGGGGATCTTTGTGGAGGGTCCCAATCAGCTGTCCACAGTTGCATCATGCTGGTGACTGGTGCTCTGTTCAGGAAGGTAATGACATTTATTCATTTCCATACGGATGAAGCCAGCCAGGTTGAGCGAGCCAGGGGGATTCCAGCGATTGCTGGGTTCTCTCGCATCCAGGGTGCAATCAACTACACACACGTAGTCATCATGGCGCCAGCAGGTCAGCTGGGTGCCTTTGTCAACAGGAAAGCTTCCACTCGATAAATGTCCAGATAGTTTGTGTCCACAAGATCCAGATTCTGCAAGTCTGTGTAAGGTACCCTGGCAGCTCCCATGACGCTTACATCCTTAAACACTCACAGGTGCCAAGGCTGTTCACTGCTCCAGCTCGACTGGATGGATGGCTGCTGGGTGACAAGGGCTATCCATTGATAAAGTAGCTTATTATGCCTCTCTGCCACCCAAGAACAGAGGCAGAACAGTGTTATAATAGGAATCATGCCTCCACAAGGGCGGTGATAGAGAGGACCATAGGTCTTCTGAAATTGCGCTTCTGATGCCTGGACTATTCAGGGGCAGCACTACAATACCCAGTGCATGCTGCGCTCTCCACAATCTGGCTCCAGCAAGGGATCACTCACTGGAGGAAGAGGGTCTTGAGGCAGCTCCACAGGCCAGAGAGGATGAATCCAGTGGTGAGTCAGAAGAGGTGCCGGTAAGGACGTGGAGGCAGACTTCGGGATCCTTCAGGGAGGCAGGGACACCAGGGGTGTGTTGATCCAACTCTCTTCAGCTAGGCTGCCAAAGATCTGCTTCCACCTCATGCCAGGGGTGCTGCCTGCTTCCCAGATGATTGAAATGACCCTTTACTTTGAACCCAAAGTCCACTCAGTGCCTGTGCAATTAAGTTTAGAATACAGCCACTCATCTCAAGCATGTGATACTGACACACCCTGCACCTACAAAACAAATGAAACATACTCAGGCCATTAAGGCAAAAGCAAAATTTATATCATGTTGGCACTCACATCAAATGAACATAACAATATATGGTGTTAATGGTCACACCAGTAAATATATTAACAAAACATGACAGAACAGAACATCACCTGTGAACAGTCCCTCTTGTGCTCACGGTGCCTTAAACTTAAAATTTGCGAGTACTGCATCTTGTTGCCCCCCTGCTTCACTGGCAGCGGCAATGGAGGTAACCTGCTGACTGTGCTGTACTGTTGGCCTTGATGACCTTGACGGTCGTCCTTTGGCCAATGGAGCCTGTGCTGGCCCTTGAGCTGGGAGGGAGCGGCCAGTGCCACGGCTAGCATCTCCCCATTCATCACAGCCTCATCAGGTGCCACATTCACTGGCAGCGGGGTGGAGGAGCTGCTGCTGTCATCCAGGGCACCCTGAGAGGAGCCCGCAGAGATGACAAGCAGCTCGTGTACCAATATGAGGTCGTTCTGGATCTCCATGTTCGCCATTGAAGGACAGGCACCTAGATGGGCTGGGTGCCTCATCCATCTCCCACAATGGCAATGACCTCCTGAGGAGGAGAAATGGGAGGCCGAGTACCCACCTGGGTTGCCCTCCCACCTGACGTCTCCAGCTGCTGGTGAGGCCATTGTTCGAATGAAATGGTTTCCTGGACAGACTCCAAAGATTCTCCCCTGGCAGCCTTCAGGAAGCTGCCTCTGTCGGTTCTAAAGTAGCCAGGGGGTCGCCATTGGACTCGGCGCCACTCAGACTCCCGTCCTTGCCCGGACCTTCCCAACCATTAAGATGCATTTCACACTGGGCAGACCTTAATTGGCCATCCAGCATGAAATCGTGTTTGCAATGCGACCACAACTGGGAGCGAGTTTTACATCCATTTCCGCCGACTTGGCGCACACGCCAAGCATGAAATTCAGGCCCAGGTCCCTCTGTTCCTATACTTCCTTTACAGTATCTCTCTTTATTTTATACTGTCTTTCCATATTCTTCCTGCCAAAATGAGTCACCTCACACTTCTCTGCATTGAACTTCATCTACCACTTATCTGCCCAATTCACCAACATGTCGATGTCCTTTTGAAGTTCAAGACTATCCTCATCACAGCTGACTATATTTCCAATCTTCATTTCAGCTGCAAATTTTGAAACCATGCCTTGAACACCACAGTCTAGGTCATTAATATATATTAGGAAGAGCAGAGGTCACAACACCGACCCGAGGAAATCCAATTCAAATCTTCCCTTAGGGGAAGGCTACTGAAGAGTCGGGAATATTCTGGAAGGTAAGTGTTGAATGGATTTGACAATTTAAAATGTCATTATTTGATGCTGCATAATAAGTTAGAGGTGTTTATATTGCAGTGATTGATTATATGGCTCTGTCCTGCAAAGTTGTTGATCACTACATTAATTAGCATTGTGTAAGTGGTGAGATACACTGGAGTACTTCTCCTGTGGGCAAAAGTGCTATTATGCATTCAAAATTGAAGAAAAGTGTGTGTTTGGGAACTCTGATGTCATCTGAAGTGGTTTAAAAGTCCACATCCCTCTAAATTTGAAAAGAATGGGTCTGTAGCTTCCAATTAGGAAAAAAAAATCTGCTCCTAGATTGCTTTTAATGACAGGACTTCTGGTATAGCTCAGAACAAAAATAGGGCCATCCATTTTGCAGTTTCAATAGGCTCCATTGTTTGAGGGTTTGTTTTGACAGCTGGGGCCATTATGAATGTTTGGCTGAGTTTCAAATGCTAGAGAACCACTTCTCTCAACAAGGTTTGCATTCAGTTTGATTGGTGACAGTTTTAAGAGATTATAAAAAGGGTTAGCTGTCTTTGATGTGGTTTCTGAATGGATGTTTTACAATGAATGACCACTTGAGGAGGTTTACACAACCATTCATACTAAAAAAAAGTGTGACAGCTGTATTAGATTGTTAAGGGTATACATTTCAATATCCATTTTAAAGGATTCCAATTGCAATTATGCGGTTCCCGAGTACTGTACATAATGGATACTGGGTGAGTGGCTATGGAGGATATGTGGGGTCATGAAAGAGGCATGGGGATATGAGGAGGGATGAGAGAGCATGAAGAAGAAATGTGGAATATGAGGGGTCATGGGGCTGGGAGTCAGGTGGCATAAGAATTATGTTGAAAAGCTGGACCGATGTCCCAGCGAATCAAGACGGGGCTTCCAACCAGTCCACCTCTGCACCTGCACTCCTCCGACACTGCCTCGTGAGTTAGGAAACCCAAACTCTACCTGCCCACAATCGCCAGGAGATGAAAATATGGTAGGTGTAAGGAGGGGTGATGGGCGTAGGTTGAAGTCGGAAAATGATACAACTCGCATTTCCCAAGCTCAACACGAGAGTCCAGCCCAAAATATTTGTTCAATGTCTCTGCCATTTCCTTAATCCCCATCATAATTTCTCCTGTCTCTGCATCTTAGGGGCCAACATTTATTTAGCTACTCTTTTTGGTCTGTATACTCGGGAAAGCTTTTAAATTTATTTTTATATTCCTGGCTAGGTTACATTCATATTCTATTTTGTTCCCTTATCATCAACTTTTTGTACACCCTTTGCTAGTTTCTAAACATCTCCCAAAAATCGGTGTCTCTATTATTTTTTGCAACATAAGCTTGTCTTTTTAATTCAGTTCTACTAATCCTCAAATGCATCTTTCACATTGGTGTTTTTGTTGTTTTAAAGGAAAGTGGGATTAAACTGAGCAGCTAGTTTCTTTTTACTTTTCACACAAAAACAAAAATTGCTGGAGAAACTCAGCAGGTCTGACAGCATCTGTGGCGAGAAAGACAGTTAACGTTTCGAGTCCGTATGAGGTGGCGTGGGTGGTGAGCTCCTGCAACGTGGTGCGGTGCACCTGGATCCAGTGTCGCAATCGCTTCAACAGCTTGTTGCACTCTGGCAGGGTGAGTACCATGTTGGCATTGGTCATTTAACCCAGCAGGTAGGCTTACCCCCTGCTGCCCCCCCCACCCCAAGTCTGAGTGTAGTGACTGCATTGAATCATTGATGACATGCGTCCTTTGCTGGGTGGGCCAGCAGATATTGCCCACGCTGAGGTCAGCCCGAGAGGGTGATGAATGGATGTGTTTTGCCCCCGCAATGGTGTTACACTGAGTCCCACATGGCTGGTTTGGGAGCAACCTGGAGGAGCTGTACCTAGGCCATGGGCTTGAACTGCAGGACATGTCCAAGTCAGGGTGATACCATGCTTGGAGGGGAGTTTCAAGGCTGCTGCACTCCACGTGCTTGCGCCTCCTTGCTATGGAAGGATATACTGGGCGTGGTACCTAACGTGGTGTAGGCAGCATGTGTTCGGTTGGGCGGGGGGAAACGACAGGCTTAGCATCTTTGTGAAAGTGTTCAGCAGCAGCGGCGTGGAGGTGGCACTGGAGGCCTGATAAGTCCTACTCTGGTTGGGGTGGGCCTTGCGCGAAAAGAGTCCATGTGCAATTTGCACTAATCAATGCTCATCTCTCATTTTCAGGAGAAGAATGCTCATAACGCGGGAGAGCGTGCGAGGACTGGCGGTGGCCAGGCACAGACTGCCATTCTTAGCTGGTTCAAGCAGGGGGCCCTGGATTTGGAAAGGCGCCATGCGCCCAGGTCCACTGGTGTCGGTGAGGCTGGGGTGCCACGGCCAGGTATTTATGCCCAACAGTGAGGTCAGCATTGTTATCCCAACAGCCATAGCAATGCTGAATGTTAATTGATTTAATTTTGCAACATGGCTTGACCATTGCTTATGGAAGGATGAGCGCATAATGATCTGGGGGACAGGGATGCATTTTGTCATTGTCTCCACGTTAACTGATCCACTGTCCTTGTTCTTCCTTTCAGCATCATCGGAGCAGGGCCAGGAGGGGCAGCAGAGGCCCCCTCTCACGCCTGAGGGGCCTGAAGTCTCACCAGCGTCACACCATCTCTGCCAAGCAGGCACCAGCGCAGATACGAGCACTTTGGTGGGAATTAGAACATCGGCTAGTGAACCGGAGCACAGTGGTGAGGGCACTTCACAGTCGCTGGAAGAGCTGGCAGAGACAGAGAGTGCCCATGGCGCCAGCAGTTGGAGAACTTCAGGGGACCAGGCATATGCTCAGTCGGTGCCTGCTGATATATCTCTGGAGTCATCTGTGACGCAGCAGGGGCAGGAAATGCAGCCAGGTGTGCCGGAGCATCTGGGGGAGATACATGAGGCTATGCTTGGCTTGGTCTCCGTGGTGGAGGAGTCTACACGGATGATCGCCGAAGCAATAAGCCACATGTCCAAGCGCCATGCATCTTCCATGGAGAGAGTGGTGACTCTCGTGGAGAGGCTCCTCCAGGAGACCCATCAGGGCTTCCTGCAGATGTGCTCTGACCAGCAAGCCCTTACATCGGCATTGACCTCAGCTAGTCATTGCCAGTGTGGGAGATAGTCTGGGCATCAAGTTTCCCAGCTTGGTGCCCATGCATCCACGATGAGCAGGGAGTTCCAAAGCGACCTCATGTCAGCGCATCAGCTGCCCGTCGTCTCTGGGGGCACCTCTCAGGGCGCTCCGGATGTGGGCAGCAGCTCCTCCGCCCCTCTCCCAGTGACCGAAGCATCTGGTGAGGCTGTGACGACTGGGGAGGTGGAAGGTGTGGAACTGGCAACTCCCTCCCAGGCGAGGCCAGCACAGGCTCCACGTGCAAGAGGACAACCGCCAAGGTGATCGAGGCCAACAGAGTCAGCAGGCTGTCTCAGATGGCACTCCGAGTGATGGAGCAGCACCAAGACGCATCACCCAGAAATGAAAACATAAGGCACCTCATGCACACCACGGCTTTTTCGCTGGTGCTTTTGTGTTAGCCCGAGATGACATCCTTATGATTTGTTCTGATTTGTAACACTATAGTTTTTTTTTTGCATAAGTTTGTTTGCTTCACATATTAAATTCAGATATGTCACCATGGCTGAGGGTGCCTCTTTTCTTCTGCATGTGGATGGTTTCCAAAAATGTAATGAGTACTTTGTTGGACATTCAGCTTTATTAATAAGGCCCTTAGTTACTGTTCCTAACCTGGCAGAATTTGCACTTAGGTGTCGAGTATGGAGCCTACAGCCCAGGCTTGTCCTGGAGGTCCATCTGTGGTATGCTAGCTGAAGGTTCGTTGGATTAAAGCCTCCCGGGTGTCCCTGCCTCGCTGGAGTATGCCCGGGTCAGCATCTACCCCCTCAACATTTCCCCGTGCATGCTCATCCTTGGGCTCTGATCTTGGACTCATCGTGTGCAGCCGCAGCCACTTCATCGTCCACTGCATCCCCCTTTTCCAGAGCAAGATTGTGGAGACCGCAGCATTCAACCACTATCACCGACACACGATCTGGGGGGTACTGGAGAGCGGCCCCTGAGCGGGCCAGGCATCGGAAGCACATCTTGAGAAGACCGATGGTTCTCTCCACCACAGCCCTTGTGGAGGCATGGCTCCTATTGTACTGCTGCTCAGCTTCTGTTCTTGGATGGCGGAGAGGTGTCATGAGCCACCTTCTGAGGTGATAGCCCTCGTCACCCAGCAGCCACCCAACAAGCCAGACTGGAGCACTGAAAAGCCCCAGCACCTGGGAGTCTCTGAGGATCTAGGCATCATGGGAGCTGCCTGGGTACCTTGCACAGACTTGCAAAATCAGCATCATGTGATCACACACTATCTGCATGTTCATGGATTGGAAGCCCTTCCTGTTGACCAAGGCACTGGGCTCACCTGCTGGCACCTTGATGGCCACGTGTGCAGTCTATTGCGCTCTGGATGTGGGGGAAGCCAGCAATCACCGCAAAACCTCTGGCTCGCTGAGTCTGGCTTGCCTGGTCTCAATGGAAGTGGATGAAGGTCAATGCATGGCTGAAGAAAGCGTTTGTAACCTGCTTGACACAAGTGTGTACAGCTGATTGGGAGACCACCCACCGAGCCCTGGAAGGAGACAGAGGCACAGAAGTGGAGGGCAGCTGTAACCTTCAGAGCCACTGGCATGGAGTGCCCACCCACACAGTTAGCGGGGATCTCAGGCCCAATCATCTGACAGATATAGTTGACTGTCTCCCTTGAGAGATGGAGCCTCCTTTGGCAGTGCACCTCAAACATACTGAGGTAGCTGCTTCGTCACCTGTGTGCCCTGGCATCAGGATAGTGGGGTCTTCTGCGGCCCCTTCTACCTTCGTCCACCTCTTGGCTCTGCACCCTTGTGCCTGTGCCTGTCCTCCAAAGGGGTGAGGATGGAGGAGAGAGTTCATGATGTGAAGTTGTTGAACTCAAATGTTAAGTCTGGAAGGCTGTAAAGTGCCTAATCGGAAGATGAGGTGCTGTTCCTCCAGTTTGCATTGAGCTTCACTAGAACATTGCAGCAGGCCAAGGACGGACATGTGAGCATGAGAGTAGGGTGTGTGTTGAAATGGCAAGCGACAGGAAGGTCTTGGTCATGCTTGGGGACAGACTGAAGGTGTTCCGCAAAGCGGTCACCCAGTCTGCGTTTGGTCTCTCCAATGTAGAGGAGGCCGCATTGGGAGCAGTGAATGCAATAGACCAAATTGAAGGAAGTGCAAGTGAAGCGCTGCTTCACTTGAAAGGAGTGTTTGGGCCCTTGGAAGGTGAGGAGTTTGTGGGGGGGGGGGGGGCGGGGAGTAAAGGGGCAAGATGTTGCACCTTCTGCGATTGCATGGGAAGGCGCTGTGGGAGGGGGTTGAGGTGTTGGGGGCGATGAGTTGACCAGGGTGACTGGGAGGGAACGGTCCCTACAGAATGCTGACAGTGGGGGGTGAAGGGAAGATGCCTTTGGTGGTGGCATCATGCTGGAATTGGCAGAAATGGCGGAGGATGATCCTTTGAATGCAGAGCCTGGTGGGGTGATAAGTGAGGACGAGGGGGACCCTATCATGGTTCTGGGAGGGAGAGGAAGGGAGCGGAGGTGCGGGAGATGGGTCGGACACGGTTGAGGGCCCTGTCAACCACCGTGGGTGGGAAACCTCGGTTAAGGAAGAAGACATGTCAGAAGCACTGTTTTGGAAAGTGGCATCATCAGAGCAGATGCGACGGAGGCGAAGGAACTGAGAGAATGGGATGGAGTCCTTACAGAAAGCAGAGTATGAGGAGTTTGTAGTCGATTACCGGGAGTCGGTGGGCTTGAAATGAATATTGGTGGACAGTCTATCACCAGGAATTGAGACAGAGAGGTCAAGGAAGGGAAGGCAAGCATCAGTGATGGACCATGTGAAAGTAATGGAGGGGTGGAAATTGGCAGCAAAATGAATACATTTTTCCAGGTCCAGACGAGAGCATGAAGCGGCACTGAAGCAGTCATCGATGTACTGGAGAAAGAGTTGTGGGAGGGGGCCTGAGTAGGACTGGAACAAGGAATGTTCCACATACCCCATAAAGAGACAGGCATAACTGGGGCCCATGCGGGTACCCATAGACACACCTTTTAACTGGAGGAAATGAGACGAGTTTAAAGGAGAAATTGTTTAGTGAGAGAACTAGTTCAGCCAGACAGAGGAGAGTGGTGGTGGATGGGGATTGTTCGGGCCTCTGTTCAAGGAAGAAGCAGAGATCCCTCAGACCATCCTGGTGGGGGATGGAGGTGTAGAGGGATTGGACATCCATGGTGAAGAGGAGGTGGTTGGGGCCAGGGAACTGGAAATTGTTGATATGATGTAGGGCATCAGAGGAATCACGGATGTAGGTGGGAAGAGACTGGACAAAGGGAGAGAGAAGAGAGTCAAGATAGGAAGAAATTAGTTCCGTGGTGCAGGAACAGGCTGACACGATCGGTCTACCGGGACAGTTCTGTTTGTGGATTTTGGGGAGGAGGTAGAAGCGGGCTGTCCGAGGTTGGGAGGCTATGAGGTTGGAAACTGTGGAGGGTAGATCTCCAAAGGAGATGAGGTCAGTGACAGACCTGGAAACAATGGCTTGATATTCAGTGGTGGGGTCATGGTCCAGGGGGAGGTAGGAGGAAGTGTCTGCGAGTTGGCGCTCAACGTCTGAGGGGGAGGTCAGTATGCCAGACAACAACAGCACCACCTTTGTCGGCAGGTTTGATAACAAAGTCAGGGTTGGAGCTGAGAGAACGGAGTGCAGCAAGTTCAGAAGGAGAGCGGTTAGAGTGGGTGAGAGGAGCAGAGAAATCGAGACGGCTGATGTCACGCTGAGAGTTCTCAATGAAAAGATCAAGAGCAGATAAGAGGCCAGGGGGAGGGGTCCAGGTGGAGGGAGAATACTGGAGGTGGGTGAAAGGATCCGTTGAAAGGGGGAAGGACTCCTGCCCAAAGAAGTGAGCACGGAGACGAAGGCGGCGGAAGAAGAGTTCAGCATCGTACCGAGCCCAGAATTTATTGAGGTGAGGTATAAGGGTATGAAACGGAATCCTTTGCAAAGTACTGAACGTAGAGCATCAGAGAGGGGAAGGTCAGGGGGTATGGTGAATATATGGCTGGGGCTGGGATTAGAAGATGGGATGGGGTGGAGGGTCCTCGATGGGCCCTCTGTCTGGCTGAACTTGTTCTCTCAATGAACAATTTCTCCTCAAACTCATCTCACTTCCTCCAAATAAAAGGCGTGGCTATGGGTACCCACATGGTCCCCAGTTATGTCTGTCTCTTTCATAAGATATGTGGAACATTTCTTGTTCCAGCCCTACTCAGGCCCCCTCCCACAATTTTTTCTCCGGTACATCGATGACCGTTTCGGTGCCGCTTCATGCTCTCGTCTGGACCTGGAAAAATTTATTCATTCTGGGGCCAATTTCCTCCTCTCCATCACTTTCACATGGTCCATCACTGACACTTGCCTTCCCTTCCTTGACCTCTCTGTCTCAATTTCTGGTGATAGACTGTCCACCAATATTCATTACAAGCCCAACAACTCCCACAGCTACCTCGACTACAATGCCTCATAGTCTGCTTCCTATAAGGACTCCATCCCATTCTCTCAGTTCCTTCGCCTCCGTTCTGATGATGGCACTTTCCAAAACAGTGCTCCTGACATGTCTTCTTCCTTAACCGAGGTTTCCCACCCACGGTGGTTGACACGGCCCTCAACCACGTCCAACCCATCTCCCGCGCCTCTGCCCTTGCACCTTCCTCTCCCTCCCAGAACCATGATAGGGTCCCCCTTATTCTGACCTTTCACCCAACCAGCCTCCGTATTCAAAGGTTCATCCTCCGTCATTTCCGCCAACTCCAGCATGATGCCACCACCAAACGCATCTTCCCTTCACCGCCCCCCCCCACCGTTGGTAATCTGTGGGGATCGTTCCCTCAAGGACACCCTGGTCCACTCCTCCATCAACCCCAACACCACAACCCCCTCCCACAGCACCTTCCCATGCAATTGCAGAACGTGCAACTCCTGCCTCTTTACTTCCCCCCACCCCCTCACCGTCCAAGGGCCCAAACACTCCTTTCAAGCGAAGCAGTGCTTCACTTGCACTTCCCTCAATTTGGTCTACTGCATTCGCTGCTCCCAATGCGGTCTCCTCTACATTGGAGAGACCAAACGCAGACTGGGTGACTGCTTTGCAGAACACCTTCGGTCTGTCCACAAGCTTGACCCAGACCTTCCTGTTGCTTGCCATTTCAATACACCACCCTGCTCTCATGCTCACATGTCCGTCCTTGGCATGCTGCAATGTTCCAGTGAAGCTCAATGCAAACTGGAGGAACAGCACCTCATCTTCCGATTAGGCACTTTACAGCCTTCCAGACTTAACATTGAGTTCAACAACTTCTGATCATGAACTTTGTCCTCCATCCTCAACCATTTTTGATCCCCCCCTTTTCAAATATTTAATTTTCATATATATGTATTTTTTCCCCACCTATTTTTATTATTATTTTTAAAATTCATTTCCATACATGGTTTTATCCCCACCTTTTCACCCATTTCGATCTTTTTTCCCCGCACCCTCCCCTCCCCCCACCCTACCCCCACTAGGGCCAGCTGTCACTTGCTCATTCTGCTTTCCACTCTTGTCACCATTGGCACCTCCTTTAGCCAGTATCACCACCATCAACAGCCCTTCGACTTTTTGTTTATGACATCATTTGCGATCTCTCCTTTGCCTCCACCTATCACTGGCCTTCTATGCAGCTTCATCTGTCCCACCTCCCTTAAACAGTATATATTTCACTACATTTTTACTTCTCTTTGCATCCGCAGTATTTTGCTTTTATTCTTTTTTTGGCTGGCACAGGCAAGATGGGCTTAATGGCCTCTTTCTGCACTGTAAATTTTCTGTGGTTCCAAGACAGCAGCCCATAGTGTTCTGTCTCCCATCAATAACACTAGGAGATTTCATAACTGAATAATTAGACCAATCCCAGTGTTATTTGCAGGTATGGCCATTAGGAAATGCAGAGATCGAACCCATTGCACACCCTTCTCACTGCCAGCGTGTCACCGACAAAAAAATATCCCCCGTGCATCCCCCCTCCAACTCCCATCCCTCACAATGCTCCATTCTATATTATTTTGACCAACATTAATTATTACTCCTACAAAACACTTGATGTCCATGTTAATGATGTGGGAGTGGCATCAAAGCTGGTCTGGTGAACATACACAAAGATTGTTCAATGAATTTGGGCCCTCGAGGTTGTGGCCAGTCCTGTCATTGGAATGTTGGAATTGGAAGATCTGAAAATTGCTGCCAGAAACATCCCATTATATTCAAAGGTGGTATGGTTTCCATTGCTTTGGAACAGCTATGTCAGGCTGCTTTTTCGCAGGAGCAAATAGGCCTGAAAGAATGGGCATTCATACCACTGCAGGCCTGAAGCAGGAATGAGTAATTTTATTTCTGCAAGCTTGGATTTGGGTTCCAGGGGCAACTTGTGATGGCTGAGAGCCAAAGCATGCAAAATGAGTTGAACTCAAATATCATTCAAGTTCAGAAGGGCTCCAGCTCAGGTCCAGTGAAACAGCACACAGACCCAACTTACAATGGGACTGAGGGGAGGATGACTTGTAAAATCACCCTTAAAAAAGGGTGGGAGAAAATGGAACAGACCTTCAAGATTGGAGTAAAGAGAAATAAATTAATTTAAGCAGAATCTTGTGCAATACACTGTCTTACTGTCAACTTAATAGGGTGACTTCAGAAGCTATTTTCAGTGCACATTTGAAGCATCAGTGTTTCTAACATGATGTAAGATTTGTATTTGAATCAGATTGTAAGGTTTGAAAACTGCCTAATTTTGAATTATTTCTTAAAGGAGTACAAGTATTTTGGTTTACGTAATTCTTTGTAAATGAAACAATTTGCTTCTAAAGTGCTTCAGCTATAGTAATTAGTGTTTGAAGTGGTACACAATGAAAAAAGTCATACCATGGAGTTGGCTGGAGTGTCAATGACCATACCATATACTTGCTTTCTGCAGATTCACTTATTTCCTTATCGAAAATTATTTTTTAAATTAACATTACTCCCAAGTTGTTTCAACGGCTCTTGGTGCTTGTGCTACAGAAATGAACACAATTTAATAGTTTATTTTTCTCTGTATTGTTTTATGCAGTTACACACTTTTGTGTAAAGTATAAAAGAAAACAAAGTGCTGGATCTGATATGAGTACAGGTTGCTAGCCAAAAACAACATGACATGTTTCAAGTTGAGATTGCTGACTAACTCACTTTGTTTTATTTTTCAAACAGACAGAATTTTTTTAATGTTTAGTTACTAAGCCAAACAAGTTAAATAGCTCGGACTAAGCAACCATCCCCAGCAAAAACATGATCATTCACCCTTCCTCATATTGGAATTTCCCAGTGCTGCTCACCATTTCCTTAACTATGGAGACAACTATATTTTCTGTGTTGTTCTGTTAATGGCCTGTAAACAATTCCAAAGGCGACAAGTCATTATTCAATGTGGTTAGAGTCTCCCAGTTACCCACATAGATTTAAATGGCAGCAACAGTGTTTCTAAACTATTTCAAAATCAGCAATTAGACCCATTATTTGATGGGTGGATACACTGCAGCTGTTGCTGCAACTTGCACACATGTCAGTGATCAGTTGAGGACAGAGCTGTTATAATTGGGCCAAGTAATATGGAAAACATAACCAGAGGAAACCAGAAAATGGCAGATTGTAAGATCACAACATACGGATGAGGAAGGTCATACAGCTCATCTAAACTCATCCACCTAGAACAATCCTATAATCACCCCATCATTACATTTAATTGGTCCTTAAACAATTCCAGGGTATTCATCTCCAACACTTTGCCCATGCATCCATTACAATTATTAATCACTCTCTGAACCAAGAACTTTCTGATACCATTTGAGGTGTCAGCTGTGGCTCAGTTCATAGCACCCTCGCCTTTGAATCAGAAGGTTGTGGGTTCATGTCCCACTCCCGGAAACCAAGAACTGTGAATGTACTCGAAAGAGTTACATGCGATCTGTTGATAACTCGAAAGAGTTACTTCTACTAGTTTGAATGGTATTCCCTTGTCCTACACCTGCCAGGAAGAAACAGTAGGCACATAGAGACTGTGGATGTACACACATTTCACAAACTAAGTATATTTAACATACACATGATGCTAGTAAGTTGATTTAATATACCTGGGCTCATTTTGTTTTCCAAAGGTGATCTGATCTCAGCCATACTAATGAATGACATTGCTTGTGTTAGTCCAGAATGCTCCCTTTATCTGCAGCGAACAACAATCAAATTTTTGTGAACTTCTTATTCACCTTGTTTCTCCTTAAAAAAAATAGTGGCAGCTCCAATAGGGCAAGCTCCTGAAATTTAATGCACACAACACAAAGTGGTGCACATTGGAAGGGAAAATCAGAAAACTCAGACTATTGTGAATGGTACTGAATTAGCTAAAGATGAATGTGAAAGATACCTAGGAGTCCAAGCACGCACAATGCTCAACATGACCCATTACTCCAGGCAGCAATCAACAATGCCAAGGAAGTGTTGAACTATGGATTGAAAATAGTAGAGTATAGCAGAGGAAGTTGTGATCAAGCTGTACAGTGCTCTGGTCAGGCCATACCTTGAACTGGGCCAGTTCTGCTCATTGACAAAGATGACATTCAAGCACTGGAGACAGTGCAGTGAAGGGCCATGAGACTAGTGCCAGAGGTTTTAAGTTACAATGAAGGACTGGAGAAACTTAAGCTTTACAGTCTGGAAAGGAAACATCAGAGAGGTAATCTAATAAAGATATCTAAGTGTTTCACATTTACTGTTGGCTCATGCTGTCCCCATAGAACTGTACAACTCTCTGATTGCTTTTAATGCATGCCTGTACTCAAGCAGGGCACACTTTCAAGCTGCAAGTAACAACCAACATCCTTGACACACATTTTTAAAGGGCTCTGCATATAAAGTTGAGCCATGTGGAGTTAAATCAGCAAACAAGGCCAAAGGCACGGCAGTGATGAATGCAGTTGGACCTCAGGAATGATTCTACTGGTGATATTGATACATCAAATTTCACATTCCAGCTGCAATAAAGTCCCATCTTGGCACTGTAGTAGGTAAATCAAAGAGGAATTGAAACAATCTATGTTTGAGCAGATAAGTGGTTGACACAACAAACTGGCATTCAGCAGGAATCTGTATGCAGAAGCAGGGCAACTGCTGGATAGGTCTCAGGTTACTAACAATCACAAAACAGTCAGCAACTGTCTCTGGAAAAGTGGCAGAAGAAAACCTCACCCCACCCCACAAAACAAGTGGACAGCCTGTAATGTGAGTGTCTCAAACATAAAAGCTAATAATGATTAGCAGAATCATGAACAGGTCCTCAGTCAGCTTCTCAGGACTTCTCCACACATATGCCTTGCAATACACATCACTTAGGAGAAGTCCACTAAAAAGATTATCTTTTATGTTGTTCTGAAATGCAGATCCTAAAAGGGTGGCAGAAGCAGATTCAGTAATATCAATCAAATGCAAAGGCAAGTCGTGAAGGAAGAACTTAACTATCGGAGTCAGCCTGAACACAATACAAAAGGTATCCAGACTTGATTATTTGTAATGACAGCAACCAATATCTGAGCCACTGCTCTGCACCAGAGAGCTGCTAGATACTGCTGTCCCAGAATGTACCTACATCTTTAAGATCTCCCTCAAATGTCTGCATTTGAGAGAGCATCTGAGCTAGGCCCAGTATCCATTGCCTTTGCAAAAGAATGACAACTGGAAGTCAGTCCCTTCACTAAGGCACAAAGTCATTCTCAGTCCTCAAAGCTTCCAAAGGAAATTTCTGACAGCCACACATCTCTCATCCTTTTGCTACTCAGAAAAAAACACATAGCAGATAAGGAGTTGGTGCGAGTCAGGTAATCGGCATGAAGGGTAGACACAACAAAACAAAGTAGTTGCTTTTGCAGTGCAGGAAATTATTGAAAGTTGTTGTTAAATTCTGTTCTGGAAAGTTGACCACAGAGGCTTCAGGGGTCAGTTTTATGGATAATTCTAACTTAGTTCATTTGGATAGTAATGTGAATGTGTGGCCTCTATTATGTAGGCAAGGTACAAAAGCCTTTGGGAACGCAGGTCTTCGTGAGTTGGTTGTGGGTGGAGAAAGAACAGATTGGAGGAAGGGGAATTATTATTCATTCAGTTTCTTAACTTTTATTTACTGCCTTCTACACCTGGCCAATGGCTAGAATATTTCAATACTTTAACAAGTACTCTAATAATCTTGAGTGGATTTATGGTTCCTCATAAAAAAATTGTTTCTAGTAGAAAATACTTTAAAAAAGCCTCATCTTCCTTTGAAAACTTTAATGATGATTTACAATAGGAAATAGGTTTACCCAACCAGTTTGTGTTGTTATTCCATGGTGGCAGGGCAGGGAAGGAGGAGGAAAAATTCAATGTAGCCGTTTTATACCCAGATCCTTCAACTACCTATCTAAACTATTCTGAAAAGTTGACCCGGTCTCTGCTTCAGTTATTAACTCTGACAATGCATTCCATACTCTCACAACTCTCTTGTGTAATATGTTTGTAAGAGATTTAGGAAAATCTAGGATATTTCATTTTATATCGGTGTTCCTTCATTCTAAACCTTTCAATCACTGGAAACAGGCTGCTTCTATTTACTCTGTTCACATCCTTTTATTAATTTTAAACAACTTCATCAGATCACCCCTTTATCTCCTGGGTTCACAGCAACAACCCGCAAATATGCAGTGCCATTAACATAATAAAACGTCCTAAGGAGCATCACGGGGGCAATATAAAGCAAAATATGACACCGAGTCAAACAAGGAGATAATAGGGCAGATAACTAAAAGCGTTCTGAGAAGATTCATGGACTGGCTACGAGTTCAGAGCAGTATTTGTTATGTGGAAACTGGATTGGTGGAATTCTTGCTAATTATATCAGTACATGTTAATTGCAATGGTACTGCTGAATTGAATAGAACTGTTAATCACAGCAAACTGGTTGAAATCAACAGAGGCAGATAATCGCAGTGGAACAAGAAGCCCTTATATGGCTAAGCCAATTGAAGATGAATTGGGAATACCCTAATCAACCAGCAACTAATCATGCACCCAAATAAACAATTTGCATCATGAAAAAGATTGTGCATGCACTTTTTCAAAAGCTGTTTTCTGTACGTAAACCCCTGAAAAGTCCCACACGGCAGCACTCATGAAAGGCAAAAGATTCATATCAACAGGGATCACTCAAAGAAAGGAAACAGAAGATACCATCAGCAGGAAGGGTCCTGGTGAACCAAGTAGGAAGATCTTGGTAAAGGTCACTCTATGATTTAATTGAAACAGTTCTCTTTAAAATTCTCAATAAAGGTGTTCGATTTAGGGAGAGATTGTGTCAATCGCAATTCTCAATCTCTGAATCTAAAAGAGGTAAAATCACCTACAGATTGCTCAAAATGAAAATTTTAAAGAGTGTCTTGAGGAAAGTAGAGAGGCGGAGAGATAAAGGCAAAATACTGCGGATGCTGGAAATCTGAAACAAAAACAAAAAATGCCGGAAAAACTCAGCAGATCTGACAGCATCTGTGGAGAGAAAGACAGAGTTAATGTTTTGAGTCCGCATGACCCTTCTTAGGAGAGGTGGAGAGGTTTGGGGAAGGAATTCCTTAAGGTAATTCGTGAAGCAATTAAAATCCGGCATGTTCAAGCAGCCAGAATTAGAGGAGTGCAGGTAGGATTTGCAGGGATGGAGGAGATTACAGCGATAGGGAGGAGAGATGCCATGGAAAGATATGAAAACGGGAAGGTGGCTTTGCTTGACCAGGAGCCAATGTAGATCAACGAACATAGGGGTGATGGGTGGACAGGATTTTGTGCGCAAGTTAGGATACGGGCAGCAGGGTTTTGAATGGCCTCAAATTTATCAAGGGTAGCATATGAAAAGCCTGTCAGGAGTGCTTAGGAATAATAAAGTCTGAAGGTAACAAAGGCATGAATAAAAGTTTCAGCAGCAGGTGAGCCGAGGGTGGAATTGGGTGAAGTTACAGAGATGGAAATCTTAGTGATGGTATAGATATGTGGTTGAAAGCTCATCTTGGGATCAAATATGAAAATGAGGTTGCAAACAGTCTGTTTCTATCTCTCAGACACCAGGGAGAGGGATGGAGTTGGTAGCTAGGAAGCAGGGTTTGTGATCAAAGGCAATAACTTCAGTCTTTCAATCTTAATTGGAAGAAGTTTCTATTCTTCCAGTACTAAATTCTCAAACAGCTTGTCTGACATATAGAGATGTGGAAGAGTTGAGAGGTGGTGATGAGTTCGATCTGAGCGTCATCAGCACACATGTGGAAACTGACACAGAATGCCAACGTCTTATCAATTACATTGTCAAGGTTTATTAATGTCAAATACATTCTTAAGAGAAAAAGGTGATGGTATTAAATGTCTGAGCACAAATAAATAGGGGATAGCTGGGACACTGGGTTGTGTGGGAGAAGAGCTTTGAGACTGAACAAGTCACTAAAATCTCTCATTAAGGAAAAGATCTGTGTCTTGGTTTCAGACTCACCCACCAACTTGGAACCTGTTAACAGAGAGTTTGGGTGATATCGTCAAGGGGCATTATGAAATGAGAGCTCTGAGAAGGTCAAAGATTGATCCTTTGGAGCAGGGGGATTGTTGGGGAAGTGGCAACAGATGTAATGTTGTGGGAGTGGGAAGAGAAGCCATTGCAGCTGATTCGCTGACTACGATTAAATAGATAAGAATGGAACCAGGCGAGTACATTTCCACTCAGTTAGATGTTGGTGGAAAGGCATAGGAGGAGGATGGTGGATCCATAGTGTCAAAGGCTGTGGCGTGGTCAAGAAGTGTGAATAGTTTACCTTTGTCAGAGTCACATATGATATAATTTGTGACTTTGATAGAATTATTTTGGTACTGTGACAGAGACGGAAAATGGATTGGTTGGATTCAAAGTTTGAGTTCTAGAAGGGGAAGATGGGCACAAATGTGGGAAGAGATTGCACGTTCAAGAGGAAAGGGAGGTTGGAGATGAGGTGGCAGTTTGCAATGACAAAGGGTGCTAGGGTTAGTATTTTTGAGGGTAGGGCTAATGATAGCAGATTTGAAGGAGAGGTGGGGTAGAGAAGAAGGAGAACCAGTAACAATATCAGCTAGCATGGGAGCCAGTAGTGAATGGTCAGTAGTTAGTGGAAATAGGGTGGAGAGCAGAGATTGGGTCTTATGACAACATGAGCTTAGAGATGGCATGATGGGAGATAGGAGAGAACCTTGAGAAAGATACAAGCTTGGCCTGGGGCAGAGGAGCCTTAGAAAAAATATGGCCTGGTGGGCTGAGGAAGATGGATGATCCAGCATGGCCTCCTCCTGAGGTTCCCAGGATCACAGATACTAGTCTTCAGACAATTTGATTCACTGCACATGACATCAATAAATGGCTAAAGGCACTGGATACTGCAAAGGCTATGGGCTCTGACAATATTCCATGCATAGTACTGAAGACTTCTGTGCCAGAACTAGCTGCACCCCTAGCCAAGCTGTTCCAGTACAGCTACAACACTGGTATCTACCTGGCAATGTGGAAACTTGCCCAGGTATGTCCTGTCCACAAAAAGCAGGATAAAGCCAACCTGGCCAATTACCACTCAATCATTCTATTCTCAGTCATCAGCAAAGTGACGGAAGTTGTCATTGATACTGCTATCAAGCAGCACCCACTCAACAATAACTTGCTCACTGGCACTCAGTTTGGGTCCCGCCAGGAGGAGTTTTGCAGACGAGAGCAGGACCAGATAGCACTTTAAGCAGTTCTAACAAAAACAGTTCAAACTTTTCAAGGCTTTCTTAGTATTTGCATTTCTTTGTACCAAGCAACATACTAATTATAATGGATGGATGTTGGACCATGACTTAATTGTTTACGTCATTACTTTGTGAACTCACATATTTCCATGAATCTTACACAAGTTATTGCAGAGCTTGACAGCAGCTCCCAGAAATCATACCCCTTAGGATTTAATTCAATGTACATGAAAATACTGTAACAGATCTGAAATTTTCATCTTACTCCAGGTCATATAAAATGGTAGTGCAGCACATTTATTAATATCGCAACTGTATCTAATCTAGGCTAATAGAAATTGAGTAGAGAGGAAGTGGGTTGGGTATTTGCTGAATCACAATATATCAGACATATTGAGTGTGTCATCTGTGGCTCAGGCAGTAGCATTCCCCTCTCATAGTCAGAAGGCTGTGAAATCCAGCCCCACTCCAGAGACTTCAGCACAAAGATCTAGGTTGACACTTTAGTGTAGTACTAAGGAAATATTATATTGTCTCCAGGATGATTTTGAAACGTAAAGGTAACCAACTATTCTTATCTTTGAGATGAAACGTAAAATCGAGGCACTGTCTGCTCTTCAAGGTGGATGTAAAGGATCTTATGACACTTTTTCAAAGTTACTCCTGATAAACTGGTCAATATTTATCCCTCAATCAACATTATTAAAACAGATCATCTGGTCATTATCATATTGCTATTTGTGGGAGTTTGCTGTGTGCAAACTGGTTGTTACATTTCCTACAATGCAATAGTGACTATTCAAAAAGTACTTCATTGACTGTAAAGCACTTTGGGATGTCCAAAGGCTGTGGTACTGTATGAATGCAAGTCTCTCTTGTTTCTTCATATAGCATAGCACATAAAATATTGAGGTCTAAGGGGTGTTAGGATGGGATAGCACCTCTTACAGACAGACTCACCGCACTCTTTGGAATGGCTCATCCTGTACTGGTTCTCACCTTCACCCAGCCCTCACCTGTGGCTCCAAGCGTGCGAAAGTGGCCGCACCCCTGTAAACTGCTTCAATGGCCAAACCAAGTGAAGGTAGCTGTCGGGTCTCCTACCCTCAGCAACTGAGGGATTTGTCTACCCTAGCATGCGAAGACTGATTCTGGCAGACTGGGCAGATGAGATCAATTTAAGGTCCAAGGCTCTCGAAGGTGGGTCAGCACCATGTTGTTGAACGTAAAGAGCATGACAAGACAAACAAGATTTCCTAGCCACCCAATGCATCCAGATCTATCTCTAGCTGTCAAAGCAAGTCTTGCCACTGGACTAAAATAAGGCAGGCTGAGGGAGTGAGGCTGATGATACGCAACTCTCACACACCATAATTGAATGCATGTTTAAGTCATGTTCATCATCCTTCTAACATCAATCATCCATCATCTATCTGTCACAAGTCCTGTCACGATAGATGATCAACGTAGTAGGTGTAGATTGACTGGGAGCTGTAGCCACGAACCTGCACATGGGTGGCTCAGGCCATAGGGCCCTTTTTCACTGAAAGGAAGCAGATGTGAAGCCCCTGAGCAACTGAGTAGCCCTTTTCAGGGTCAGACTGCTCATCACCCTAGTGTGAGGAAGGGGCTAGAAAAGGTGTCCTAAACATTGTCTGCTTCACCTCCCTGGCCAGTAGGCCACAGCTGACAGGGATCCCATCAAAGTGGACTTGAATCAATCTGAAAAAAAAATAAGTAAAGGTGACACTGTTCGCCATTGGCACATGGAATGTGCCTCTTGGACAATGCCACAGCTGACAGACTTAACTGCTCTTGTCGGTAGAGAGATGGTTAAGTGCATTGTCTATATTGCTGCCCTCAGCGAGACTCATCTACCCGAGGAGGGTCAGCTCAAAGAAATTGTTACAGGTTACACATTCTTTTGGTGTGGTAAAGAATGGCACAAAGCTGGCACAGGCTCTCTCATGAACCATCTCATCGGTAAGTTGACTTTCCTTCCCTGATGGTGCTTAAACTCCCCCTGCATGGCCATAGGCAAGCAGCTCTCAGTGTGTATGCCCTGGCAACGACTGACTCTAATGAAGTCATCAATAAATTCTGTGATGAACTCCACTCCTTGCCTGCTACCGTGCCAAAGTCAGCAAGATAATTCTTCTTAGTGACCTCAATGCAAAAGATGGTACAGATCACTAGACGTGGTCATAGGAAGAAACAGGATTGGCATTCTAACAGCAATGGTCCCCTCTTACTGAAGATGTGTTCTGAGCATGAGCTGTTAATTAGTTTTCCACCTTCCTAATCACAAGACATTGTGGATGCACCCTTGTTCTATGCTTTCGCATCTAAATTGACTATGTCATCACCAGGCACAAAGGCAGGCAGGATATGTGTGTAATGAAAGCCATGTGCGGCGCTGAGTGTTGGATTGATCACCGTCTTATCATTTCACAGCTAAACATCAAGATCTATCCCCTGGCCGCCCCTCAGAAGAGTCTCAAGGTTCAAACAGGCAGCCATGAAGGAACCTCTCTCAGAGAAACTCAAAAGTCACCTGTGTACAGCGAAAATGGACACTCACTGCATTGAGGATAACTGGGTGACCTCAGGTATAAAATGTACTCCACTGCTCTAGAGGCCCTTGGCTCTTCCTCTGTAAGCATCAAGATTGGTTCGATGAGCATACAAACTAGGAGCAGGAGTAGGCCACTCAGCCTTTCAAGCCTGCTCCACCATTCAATAGGATCATGGCTGATCTGATAACCTCCCGCCTAACCCCAATAACCTTTCACCCCGTTGTCAATCAAGAATCTATCTAGCTCTGCCTTAAGAATATTCAAAAACCCTGCTTCCACTGCCATTTGAAGAGGAGAGTTCCAAAGACTCATGACCCTCAAGAGAAAAAATTTCTCCTCATCTCGGTCTTAAATGAGTGACCCCTTATTTCTAAACTGTGACCCCTAGTTCTGGAATTGCCCAAAAGAGGAAATATCGTCTCTACATCCACTTTGTCAAGACCCCTCAGGATCTTAAAAGGTTTTGATCAAGTCACCTCTTACTCTTCTAAATTCCAGTGTATACAAGCCTAACCTGTCCAACCTTTCCTCATAAGACAGCCTGCCCATTCCTGGTATTAGCTTGGTAAACCTTCTCCGAACTACGCATTTACATCTTTCCTTAAATAAGGAGGCCAATGTTGTACACAGTACTCCAGATGTGGTCTCACCAGTGCCCTGTACAACTGAAGCATAAACATCCTACTTTTGCATTCAATTCTCCTCGCAATAAAAATAACATTCTATTAGCTTTCCTAATTACTTGCTGTACATGCTTTTGTGATTCATGCACTAGGACATCCAGATCCCTCTGATCCTCCAAGCTCTGCACTTTCTCACCATTTAGATAATAAGCTTCTTTTTTATTCTTTCTGCCAAAATGGACAATTTCACATTTGTCCACATTATAGTCTATTTGCTAGGTCTTTGCTCACTCACTTAAACTATCTGTGTCAGTTTGTAGCCTCCTTACGCCCTCGTCACAATTTACTTTCTTACCGATCTTTGTGTTGTCAAGAAATTTAGCAACCATACCATCTGTCCCTTCATCCAAGTCATTGTAAAAGTTGAAGCCCCAACACTGATCCCTGTGGCACATCACTCGTTACATCTTGCCAACCAAAAAATGACCCATTTATGGCTACCTTCTGTTTCCTGTTAGCTAGCCAATCTTCTATCCATGCCAATATGTTACCCCTACACCATGCTTTTTCTTCCTGCAATAACCTTTGATGTGGCATCTTATTAAATGCCTTCTAGAAATCTAAGTACAGTACATCCGCCGGTTCCCCTTTATCCACAGTAGATGTGATTTCTTCAAGGAACTCCAATAAATTGGTTAAACATGATTTTCCTTTCACAAAACCATACTGACTCTGCCTGATTGCCTTAAACTTTTCTAACTGTCCTGCTATAATACCTTTAATAATAGCTTCCAACATTTTCCCTATGACAGGTTAGACTAAGTGGTCTGTAGTTTCCTGCTTTCTGGCTCCCTCCCTTTTTGAATAAATGAGTTACATTTGCTATTTTCAAATCTAATGGGACCTTCCCAGAATCTAGGGAATTTTGGAAAATTAAACCAACTCATCAACTATTTCACTAACCACTTCTTTCAAGACCCTAAGATGGAGTCCATCAGGACCCAGGGATTTGTCAACCCGCAGCTCCAACAGTTTGCTCAATACCACTTCTCTGGTGATTGTAATTTTCCCGAGTTCCTCCCTCCCTTCCATTTCCTGATTTACATTGATTTCTGGGATGTTACCTGTATCCTCTATAGCAAAAACCAATGCAAAATACCTGTTCAATTCATCTGCCATCTCCTTACTTTCCATTATTAATTCCCCAGACTCACTTTCTATAGGTCTAATGCTCACTTTGTTAACTCTTTTCTTTTTTAAATACTTATAGAAACCCTTACTATCTGTCTTTATATTTCCAGCTAGCTTCCTCTGATACTCTACTTTTACCCTCCTTATTAATCTTTTTGTCATTCTTTGCTATTCTTTATATTCTGTCCAAACTTCTGACCTACCACCCATATTTGTGCAATTATATGCTTTTTCTTTAAGTTTGATACTGTCTTTAACTTTTTTAGTTATGCACGGATTGTGGATTCTCCTCTTAGAAGTTTTCTTTCTCACTGGAATGTACCTATTCTGTGTATTCTGAAATATCCCTTTAAATGTCTGCCAGTGCATCTCTATGGACCTATCCCTTAACCTCATTTGCCAGTTCACTCTGCTTTCACGCCTTAATATTCAGTTCAGCTATTGGGATGCCTAGGCACAAACATGTAGACTTCACTTTAAAAACTTACAGTCACGACTACATCTGGTTGAAGATCACCGAGATCTTTGACAGAAAACTATACATAGGAACAAAGGGACAGAAGTGGGCTTTTTAGCTTGAGCCATGTCAGCTATACAATGAAATCCTGCCTGATTTGCAACCCACCTGCATGGAACCACCTTCGTCCCATATCCCTTAACACCTTTGGTTGACAAAAATCTATTAATCTCAGATTTAAAATTGACAATTGACCTAGCACCAATTGCCATTTGCAGAAGAGAATTTCAAACTTTTACAGCCATTTGTGTGTAGAAGTGTTTCCAAATTTCACTCCAATTTTTAGACCATTCCCCCTTGTCCTATACTCTCCAACTAGCAGAAATAGTTTGCCTTTATCTACACTATCTGTTCCTGTTACCATCTTGAAAACTTCCATTAAATCATTCTTTAACTGTCTAAATTCCAGCAAATACAACACTAGTTTGTGTAATCTCGCCGTACAATTTAACCCTCGGAGTCCACACATCATTTTGATAAGTCTATACTGCAATCCTTCCAAGGCAAATCTATCCTTCCCAATGCGTGGTGCCCAGAATTAAAGACAATACTGCAGGTGCGGTCCAACCTGGGCTTTGTATAGCTGCTACCCCTTTGTATTCTATCCCTCTAGTTATTAAAAACTAGCATTCCATTAGCCTTTTGATTATTTTCTGTACAAGTTCATGACATTTTAATGATCTCTGGACCTGGACTCTGAAGTCTGAATGGGCCTCACTGTTTTTAGCTTTTCACCATTTAGAACTTCTGTTACTTTTATTTCTAAAGTTGATGACCTCACATTTGCTTACATTGAAATCCATTTGCTACAGCCTTGACCATTCACTTAATCTATTATCTCTGTAATTTTATGCTTCCATCTACACTGATTACAATGCCTCAGAGTGTCATTGGCAAATTTGGATATGTGGCTTTCTATCCCATCATCTAAGTCACTAATAAATACAGTAAAAAGTTGGGGCCCCAACACAGGTCCTTGCGGGACACCACTAATCACATCCTGCCAATTAGACTACCAGCCTATTAGCACTAGTCTCTTTCTTCTGCCGCTCAACCAATTACCTTACCAGGTAAATAATTTGCCTTCAATTCTACGAGCTTCAACTTTAGTTAACAGTGTCTTACAAGGGACTTTATCAAATACCTTCCCAAAGTTTAGTAAATAACATCCATGGACATTTACCTGTCCACTACTTTCATCACCTCTTCAAAAAGCTTCATCGGTCATGATTTACCCTTTATAAATCCATGCTGGCTCTCTGATCAGCTGAAAATTTTCAAAATGTTCAGTCATCCTTGCCTGAAACATATACTCTAGTAATTTCTGACAACAGATGTTAAGCTAACTGACCTATAATTAGTCACTTGGTAGTACAGAATCAAGTATTGCTGAAAAGGGGAGACATGCTGTTGAAGCTTTTTGTCAAGTGCAAGGTGAAAAGCTTCACATCATGTCACTTTTCAGAAGTGCTCATGACCTATAATTGCTAGAATTTCTTTTGTAACATTTCTTAAATAGCTGACTGACAGTTACAATGTTTCAATCTAAAAGGCAAGGTTCCTGAATGGAGAGAATTTTGGAAGATTTTCGTTAGTACATCTACAATGTTCTCACCTACTTCCTTCAAAACCCTGAGATGGAAACCATTTGGTCATGGGGATTTGTCCGAGAGTTTTTTTTAAAATTGCTGTTATTTTGCTTGCATCAATTTTGGTAAGTCCCTGCCCCTGATAGAATATTAGTTTCCTTGGGATGTCTGATATACTGACCTCTTTCTCTACTGTACGTACTGACACAAAGTAATTATTTAACATATTGGCTCTTCCCTTATTTTGATACTGTTTTCAGTTTTCAAAAGGCCCACATTGCACTTGACCACCTTATTTTTCCTAATATAATTGTAAAACCTTTTGTGTTGATTTTGATATGTCTTGCAAGTTTCTTTCCATGTTCCATTTTGTAGCTCTTCCTACTTGCTTTGTCACCCATTGAAGCTTTGTATCTTTCCAATTTGCTAGAATCAGACATTTTTTGCATCTTTGTGTGCTTTTTTCTTTTGGTTTTATATTGTGCGGAATCGTCCCAGATTTGCACAAGGTGCGGTAGCAGGTGGGAAAAAGGATGTTTTACCCGCCGGCCGCAATGGCGAGGTTTCGTGTTGTATCATCCCATTCCCAGCATGTCCTGTCTCATTAATAATGCATTCCTGGGAAACACACGCCAGATCGCTGAAGGAGCAGACTCTGATTTGCCCGACCTGCTGTCACCTCAGGCCTTCAGTTATCTGGGTGCCATATTTAAACGGTGACCCTGCACAGAGCTAGCACACTCACGGGTCAGAAGCTGCGGCTAAGAAATAGCTGCCAAAAGGGAGGAAACATGCTGCCGCAAATTTAGCGACACTTTCCTCGGGCGCCAACTGGATGCAGTGGAAGCTCGCTGCCAAGTCCTCTACCCCTGCTCTGGATGAACACCAGTAAGCAGGGTCACCAATCTAGCATGGGAGACGGTGGCAGCAGTGTCAGCACCAACGCCCTGCAAAAGAGGACAGCCACCCAGTGCCGAAAAAGGATGAATGATCTCCTCTGTTCCACCCGGGTGAGTCTTTCTTCTCATGACTCTTAACTCTCACACTCAAACCCATCACATATCCACAGGGATCTAAGGTTCAAGGGACATCACCATTCACTCCCTCACACTGTGGATTGTGTCCTCATCCCATCCATGGCACCAATCACCACCCACACATGCCAGGCATCCTTCTCATCTGGCCAGGCAGGCGCCTGCTGAGTTTTTCCAGGTAATTCTGTTTTTGTCCTGCTTACATTCTCTGGCACACAATAAAAGGGAGAGGTCATGGATTGGTGGAGGAATACTTGACATCAAGGTCCTCACAGACTTTGAAAATAGAGTCATCAAGTCGGCCAGCAACGATCTGGACTGTTCCTGTGCTGACTAGTGAGGTCGGCATTGCTCAAACAAGTGAGGATCCAGCAGTGCAACATCCATCAGACAACCATATTGAGAGTCAGTTCCCTTGTTCTTCAGTCTCGTGCCATGCACTACTCATCTCTCCTTGCTTTGGAAGGTACATCTGGGAAGCAGCCAAGGAGGTCCATGTGCCAGGCCCTTGACTCAAGCCCGATGACACCCTAACTGAAGACCCGTCACAGCGCTCACCCACACCCTCCACTAGCGCAGAGACCCACACTTCGGTGGGACCTAGTTCTAGAGTAATCTCTGGGCTACAATCTGGGGAGCACATTACACTGTCTCACCCAAAGCAGGTGGCAGCAGGGTCTTCCCAAGTGTCTGGCACTCTGAGGACTGCAAGGCCAGAAATCTGCCATGTCCATCAGATGAGGAGCTTCTGGACTCGGTCATACCTCAGTTGCTGGAGCTACAAAAGCAAGCTCAGAAACGTCAGGAAGGGATGTCCACTGCACTCCTCAGATTGATAGGCACGGTGGAGAAGACTGTCTGTCTTCAGTCTGAGGGGATAGCACTGGAATGCTAATGCACTGAGGTCAACACTGGTAGGGAGGCGGCCACCATGGAGACCTTGGTCCAGGACATCAGTCCTGGACTGCTGAGCAGGCTGAACTCCATCGCAGATGCCATGATTGGCCTCCAACAGTTTCAACTCAAGAGATTTGCGGGCCAGCTCGATCTCACTCCAGCTTCCCCTTCTCTCGAGGAATCAGCCAGGGGCCCCTGGGCACTCCCCACATGGAGGAGGATCAGCAGATGCACCCCCTGGGGCCATTCACCCAGATGACTCCAGGAGTGTCTGGCCCATCTGAATCCCTTTTTTCTGTGACCCCAGCAGCTTCAGCTCCACAGGCAGAGGGGGGTGCCACTGCCACACAGCAGGACCCCAAAAGCAGGCCAGGGCTTTCCAGGTCTCAGTTCTCCAGAGTTGCCTGTGAAGGTCATCACAGACAGGGCGTAGCAGTCAGCAGGCTGCCTCCACGTCCGTTGTGGATATCAGGGGAGCACCAAGACGTAGCGACAGGGTTAGGAAAGTTAAGATGATGTAGCTGCATAGCCTGGCCATGGGTGTTAATCACTTATATTTAATGTCCAGGATTGTAAATGAACTCCCAAGATTGCCTCCTTGCCTTTGGCTCCTTGTTATGATGAGCAGTATTCGTGTCACTCAGATGTGGAACCTTGGTTCCTGCACAAGATAAAGGCAGGTGTCTCAATCCAGGGCCTCTTCTCTGTGCAGTGTGTAACCTACAGACCAAAGTGATGGCCTGGCTTCACACTCACTGGACACATCAGTGATGCCTGCACCTTGATGGTGCTTGTTATTGCAGCCAGAAATTCATGGGCAACCGTCAGAGTTCTGTCATTCTCTCAGCACCTTTGAGGTGGGGCTGGCCCCCTCATCACTTCAGCATCCACGTCCGGTGTGGTCCTGACGGGGTCAGATGCAGAAGGCTGACAAAGGATCAGGTGCATTTAAAGTTTCATGGCTGCATCTCCATATGACTGTGATCACAGAGTGCAAGCAAGCTGCCCACAGCTTCTGTGAATGCCTGACTCCTGTCTGGCTATGTGAAGATCTAAGGAGTGTCCTCACTGCATGTCGTCATCATCCTCCTGGAATCTAGCAACTGTTAGGGCCACCACTGCGTCTCCATGACATGAGCCTGAGCACTGAGGGAATATGCACTGCTGTTAGCCATAAAGGAGTCAAACATCCACAGACGTCATCCTCCGCAAATCTTGCGGCTATGAAGGCCTCCCAAGCACGCCTGTCTCATCTGGCCAGTAGATAGCCTCATCGCCAGCATCCTCACCTTCAAGGACCTCATCATCTCATCCCCTTCAATATTCTCCTTATTGGAGGATACGTGCAGTTCTTCCATCACCTCCTCAGCCAGGTCCTCCCGGTTGCAGTGCCAGGTTGCGGAGCGCACAGCAAGCGACGATGGTGCACAACACCCTCTGGTGACTGTACTGCAGTGCTCCACCAGACCTGTCGAGGCACCGGAACCTCATTTTCAAAACACCTATTGTTTTCTCCACCAAACTGCAGGTTGCCACATGAGCCTCTTTATACCGTTGCTCTGCTGCAGTCCGAGGCCACTGCACAGGCGTCATCAGCCACATCCTCTGTGGGTAACCTTTGTCCCTGAGGAGCCAACCTTGTCCTAAAAACCCATCTGGTTCACTATTGTCCTTTTAGGGAAGGAAATCTACTGTCCTTACCTGGTCTGGCCTACATGTGACTCCAGACACACAGCAATGTGGTTGACTCTTAAAATGTCCTCTGAACAAGGGCAATTAGTGATCGCCTAGCCAGCAATGCCACATGAATAAAAAAATTTACAACTCCATGAGCCTTTTACATTGCATATTAACCTTTTGTGAGCATCGTACCAAATTACTGTTGGAAATCCAAGTGTACTATATCTATGGCTCCCCTTTATCTACCCTACCAGTTACAAAAAACCTCTAATAAATTTTTCAAACATGATTTCATAAAATCACATTGAATTTGATCATATGATTTTCCAAATGCATTGTTAAGACCTTCTTAATATTAGATTCCAGCATTTTCCTGATAACTATTGTCAAACTAACTGGCCTGTAGTTCCCTGTTTTCTCTCTTCTTCCTTCCTTGAATAGCAGAATTAAGTTTGCTAACTTCCAATCCACTGGGACTGTTCTAGAATTCAGGGAATTTTGGAAAATCATAACTAGTGCATCCACTATCTCTGCAGTTGCCTTGAGTGTAGACCATCAGGTTCTGGGGATTGTTGACTTTTAATCTCTTAAGTTTCTCTAATAATTATTATCAGCAAAGAAAAAGTATCTTAAGTTTCTCATTCTTATTAGCCCCTTGGTTACCCTCAATTTCTGGTATGTAATGTGTGTCTTCTACTGTGATGACAAAGGGGAGTGGAGTCATTTGTAACATGAGGGTGTGCTTCTCCCTGCTCTTTTGAGAGTCCCTCCATGCCTAGGTAAGGGTCCCATGCTCAGAGTTACAATTAAGCCATGGCCAACGGCAAAACCAGCAAATTTTCAGTGATGATAACAGAAGAGCTAGAACTTCAAGGGACAGTGGTTGCATACAGGTGGATCAAATCTGTTAGAATTCTTTGAGGAGGTAATGAGTAGGCTAGACAAAGGAGAGCCAATGGATGTTATCTACTTGGACTTCCAGATGGCCTTTGACAAGGTGCCGCACAGGAGGCTGCTCAGTAAGATAAGAGCCCATGGTGTTAGAGGCAAGGTACTAGCATGGATAGAAGATTGGCTGTCTGGCAGGAGGCAGAAAGTGGGGATAAGGGGTTCCTTCTCAGGATGGAGGCTGGTGACTAGTGGAGTTCCGCAGGGGTCAGTGTTGGGACCACAACTTTTCACTTTATACATTAATGATCTAGATGAAGGAACTGAGGGCATCCTGGCTAAGTTTGCAGATGATACAAAGATAGGTGGAGGGACAGGTAGTATTGAGGAGGTGGGGAGGCTGCAGAAGGATTTGGACAGGTTAGGAGAATGGGCAAAGAAGTGGCAGATGGAATACAACGTGGGCAAGTGTGAGGTCATGCACTTTGGTAGGAAGAATAGAGGCATAGACTATTTTCTAAATGGGGAGAGAATTCAGAAATCTGGAGTGCAAAGGGACTTGGGAGTCCTAGTCCAGGGTTCTCTTAAGGTTAACTTGCAGGTTGACGTGGTAGTTAGGAAGGCAAATGCAATGTTGGCATTTATTTCGAGAGGACTAGAATATAAAAGCAGGGATGTGCTGCTGAGGCTTTATAATATATA